>NC_056549.1:2557976-2812976 GCF_910596095.1 Thunnus maccoyii | reverse complement strand
CCTGCTCTGTTTCAGACCGTCCAGATAAACCCTGTGAAGCAGGAGCTGCAGCTTGTCTGGTCACCAGTAGCGGCTCCTACAACATGGGCTCCCCTAATAAATCTCTGGAGCTGCTGTCCAGCGACAGGTACCGTCCAGCACCGGTCTGTCCTCTGTGTGGATCTGTTTTACTGCTGTGTGTCTGGAGAAATCTTCCAAACAGTTGTTGCTTTGATTTTAGGCAAAGCAAGTTTATTTATAAAGCACATTTTATACACAAGAGGAATTAATGGTGTTTTGCATAATGCGTTAAAGTTAACTTTATTCATAAAGCACAAATCAAGGTGCTTTACAATGCAAGCAAATGAGAAAAAATAAAACAAAATAGAAAGTTAAAAACAGGAAATATCAATATAAAAAAACAATAAAAGCCATAAAAAACATTAAAAAAGACATTAAAATGTAAAAGAAAAGAAGCGTTTTTTTAAAATAAATGCTTTTATATTGTAGATTTGCTTCAACCATTTCAGTTTTTAAATAAAAAGTTAATGTTAATGAAATCGTCCGGTCCTTGTTGAGCTGTTACAGTAACGCTGTAGCAACCAAATAAAAACATTATTCTAAAACATTTTTAAATCAGAAAGTTACCTCGGATACAAGAAACAAATATTATATAATAAAAATGGTATATTCCCTAAGTTAAATTATTAATAAATACATTTTATTCTATGATTTTGTGGTGCAGGGATAGGGGAGAATACAGTTATTGAAAATGTGTTTTATTTCTTTAGAAGAAATTATTGTAAGAGATTATAACAAAATGAAAAGTATTTAAAAAAAAAAAAAGTTAGTTTGAACTTCTTTCTCATCTCCTCACTTCCTGTCTTTCCTCTCCAGACTGAGGTTACAGTATGAAGTCAGCGCTGACTCGACTCCTCCAGAGATGTGTAACGGACACCATCCCGCCGTCACCATCACCTTCATCTGTCCGTCCAGCAGACATTCGGTAGGCAGACATTCTTTTGTCTTCTCTCGCCCTGTTTTTTTTCGCTGACGTTTATGTTTTTAATACGTGCGGGGTTTTCTCTTTCCTTCACAGGGCAGCAATCCTAAGATGACGGCGGAGTCGAACTGTCGTTACGAGGTGGAGTGGGTGACTGAATACGCCTGTCACAGAGACTATCTGGAGAGTCACAGCTGCAAACTGACCAGCGAACAGCACGACATCTCCGTCGACCTAACGCCTCTCACCCTGACCTGTAAGTAGTCGTACCTCCAACTGACAAAGTATTTGTCACTGTACAAACACGTCCTCATTCCTGAAACGCACAAAAGAAAAAGATATTTCTTCCTCATGTGGGCATGGAAGGAACAATCTGGAAACCACAGCGAGCCAAATACTGCTACATAAACCTGAGAAGAGTCTGTTAAAGATGTGTTTTGTGTCGTTTACTGAGGCTCAAATTATCCCTTTCTTCTCTTTCTCACGGCCACTAGTGCCACTTATTTTTATAGCCGTTAGAGGAAGTAATATATGAGTAAACTGTTCTGACCTTCCTGGTTTTTATCAGCTCATTGTTAGTAATAGAAGGAGCCTTTTTTCCACTTGTTGCCGCAGTCTGTACACATGATGAAGGTACTAGAAGTACCTTATCTCTTCCTGTTAATACAAGTGGTTACATTTGAGTGAAAGTCTGAAGCAGGTGATTTTCAGAGTTTTTTTTTTTTTTTTTTTTTTTTTTACATATTTTGTATATTTTAAATCGGTAGTTTCCTGTGGAATTTTGTTCTTTTCCGGATTTTCTTAAACATCATTTTAGCTACAGTATAAGATAGAACTGGACACCAGATTTATCAAAATACCACAATTATCAACAATTAAATCCTCCACATTAATCCTGTCTGTCTAATAAACTCAATGAAAACTCTACTGCTGCTCCCACTTGGCAGGTTCATTAAAGTTTTAATGTTGAGCTCCTGAACTCCAGTCTTCCTAAATTCTTCCTTCATATATTATCTTTCTTGATCATACTTAGTACAATCTATGCTTGCATGTATAATAGTCTCCTCAGCCATCTGGAAAAATATATGTTCATATATCAGCAATCAGCCACAATGAGTTGGAAATATCAGCATATCAGATATCGGCAAAAAATCCAACATCCCTAGAGCCAATACATGAAAGAAATCATCATCCACTGATGAACCTTTATTCAAAATGTGACAGTTTATTGTGACACAGACTGTGTTGGGAAATGGCTGCATTTATATTTATATATATATATATATATATATATTTAACACTTTTATCCAAAACTCTTAACTATGTTCTGTCATTCACCCGTTCACACTCACATTCACTGATGGCAGCGAGCTGAACCGTATCATCAGGATTTAGGGTTCAGTATCTTGGGCAGGAGGAGTCGGGGATCAAACCTCAGACTCTCTGATCAGTATAACAACCCGCTGATAAAATAATGTTTACTAGAAATGTTTCATGTGTAAAGTTACAACAGTAGTGGTGGTTATATTAAGAGTAAACAGTAAACTTTATTCTAACACTAATATTGAGACTTAGATAACAGTGATGGTGATAATAAGTCAGTGTACAAATATATCAGCCTGAACTGACTGATGCTGATTTTTGTGTGTGTGTGTGTGTGTGTGTGTGTGTGTGTGTGTGTGTGTGTGTGTGTGTGTGTGTGTGTGTGTGTGTGTGTGTGTGTGTGTGTGTGTGTGTGTGTGTGTGTGTGTGTGTAGCAACAGACCATCCATACTACACACACTCTGGGACCAGTGACAGCGGTGAAAACTACGTCTACTACCTGAACGTGTGTGGAGAGATTCCCACCGACGAATGTGGCGCGACGGGACAGTTTATATCATCCTGTCAGGTGAAGAAAAGCGGGGACGTCAAGAAGGTGGCTGGAAAATACCAGAACCAGACACTACGGTAATATAAATATATATGTGTGTGTGTTAGTCACTCAGTCCGTCATGATTTTGACGATTCATTCAGAGAAAAACAGTGTGTTCGTCCCAGCAATAATCCAGCAGCTAAACTAACTTCACATCGATATTGGGTCATAAATTAAAGTCTTTAACTTCTCTCTTTCTGTGTTTTCTTCCTCTGTAGTTACTCAGATGGAGATCTGACTCTGATCTACCCGGACGGCACCACCTGCTCCACAGGCTTCCAGAGAATGACCATCATCAACTTTGAGTGCAGCAGGAACGCAAGTGAGATGAAGTTTCAAAGATTCTCATCACACCGTCGTCTATATATCTTGTTTACAGCTTTCTCAGCTTCATGTTGAAATCTGAAAACCTCTTCCTGTGGCGCCACCCGGTGGCAGAATCAGGAAGGACAGCTGCTGTCATGAGATGGTTTTCCCTAAATTTTGCACATATAATTTGAACATAATACACAAAATTTCACCAACATCACCAATGAAATTCAGATTTAAGCGCTTTGTTTTTGCATTTTCAAAAATAAACTGATGAGCCAAAGAGAGACTAATGCTTTACTGTTCGTCCTGCAGCATTAACATACAGCAGCATCTTGACTTCAACCTTTCCCCAAACCTCAAAGCTTTTTAACGTAGACATACATACTCATGTTGTGAATGCATCATTTGTGCGTTTTTACTCTCGTGTTGCATCATTCCCAGTTTGCTCCATTTATTCAAAAACTCAACATGTCTTAAACTGTGTTTTTTTCTGCAGCCAACGGCGGGCGAGGAGCTCCGGTGTTTGTCGGGGAGACGGACTGCACTTATTACTTCGACTGGGAGACGAGCTACGCCTGCGTCAAGGAGAAGGAGGATCTGCTGTGTCGGGTCAAAGATGGCAGCAAACACTATGACCTTTCACCCCTCACACGCTACCCTGGTGAGTTTTTTCATCTCATCTGACGGGAAGAATCAAACTCCCGTTCTATATTCTATTTATAATTATTATTATTATTATAACAGGGGTTTTGAGATTTATCACTATTAGAAGCTAATTTTTTCAATTAATCACCTTGTCTTGTTGTCTTTAAATGTTTTTATGATCATTTATGATCATGTACGACACATAAGGGTCAAATCCTCACATTTGAGAAGCTGCAACCAGCAAACGTTGACATTTTTCCTTTTAAAAAATGATTATTTGATAATTAAAATAGTTGCAGATTAATTTGCTTTTGATGGACTGATGTATTAATCGACTAATTGTTGCAGCTTTAATCATGATCACAGGAAATTCACAAATTCCAGGACTGCTCTAGTAACCTAATTAAAACCACACTGGGCTGCACTGGTCACTGTTTGTCCCTGATTAAAAACCAATTACTGGTCAATCAACAAATAACCTACAGAAGAGAAATGATAAATGTGTTTAATGTCATTCTTATCCTGAGATTCTCTGCTTGTTGCTTCAGGCTTGGATGTCAGTGGGAACTGGGAGGCGGTCGACGCCGACTCTCGAGAGTCGGACTTGAAACGTTTCTACCTTAACGTCTGTCACAAAGTCGTCCAGATGGGAGGAGCTGCTGGTTGCCCAGAAGATGCCGCCATCTGTGCCGTAGGTAAGAATTCCCACAAATACCCTAAAGACTAAAGGAATGAGACGGTTTCAGTGCTGGTGATATAATGGTGTAGAGAAGTCAACATCATATTGTTGGGTTGCTAATTTGAGCCTTTATTGTCATCAGAGGAAAGAATCAAACCTTTGCAGTGGATGACGTATTTATCACAATGATCAGTGTAATTTATTGATCGTGTCTCTCTGGTTCAGATAAGGATCATAAGGTCATCAGTCTGGGCAGCTTCCTCTCATCTCCCCAGAAGACCGAAAGAGGAAATGACATCAGACTCGTTTACACTGATGGAGATTTCTGCAGCAAAACGACGAGGATCAAAACCATCTTGACCCTTAAATGTAAACCAGGTGGGTTCTCCTGGTTTGATCGTGAAAGGTGATATTGTTTCTACCTTTTTCAGACATCTGATGAACTCTCGTCTCCTCCTGAACTTTCCCTCTTCTCTTCTTCCTGCAGGAGATCTGGAGAGCGCTCCGGTCCTCCGCAGCGTTTCATTCGATCGGTGTTTGTACGAGTTGGAGTGGTACACGGCGGCCGCGTGCGTCCTCTCGAAGACGCAGGGAGACAACTGCGCGGTGGACGATCCGCAGGCCGGTACGACATACACACACAAGTCTGATCAATGCGGTTTCTCACTGATCAATATTTTACTTGAGCAAGAAAAACACAGAAGGGGGGAGACGTCTATCTTATCTTAAAGAAGCGACGGGTTTATGAGGAATGTGTGTCACTGTGTGTTCAGCATGAAACAAACCTTTACTGTCTGTACGTTATTATATATATATATATATATATAATAAGAGCAGACAGAAGAGATCGATCATGTTGAAGGTTCGATCCTTAATTGAGAATCGTGTTCACAGTTTTCTGACAGCTTGAGATCATGAGAGGGTTTTTATTTGGGGATACAACTAACAATTAATTTATATATATTATAATTTTATATTTAGATGTATAAATACATATATTATGGACTTACATAGAAGAGTGTGCTGTACTTACACACACAGACGACTCAACGTACCATTTGAAAGACAGAAAATAAATAAATCAGGAAAGGAAATCTGCTGAGCATATTATTATTATTAGTGTATCAGTTAATTAATTATTTGGTTTATAAAATGTCTATAAAAACATAATTTCTTCATGTTTTTTGTTTTATATATATGCATATATTGATTTTACAATTATAGAAAACTGAGAAAAGCAGCAAATCCTCACATTTAAGAAGCTGAAACCAGAGAATGTTTGAATTTTTGATTTATTTTTAAAGCCTAAAGCAAATGAATTGATGATCATAGTTGTTGTCAATTCATTCAGTTCATTCAATCAGTTAATTTAAAGTGAATAATAGTTTCAGTTCCACTTTTACTGACTTCAACAGGACACACCCGTGTTAGTCTGTTAGTCTCGTATCATTTTCACACACAGTTAAAAAGCAGATAGACTCGCTGGGGTCAAATCCAACTGATTGTCTTCAAACAGATTATATATGTGAGAGATACAAGCTGCCGATATTTACAATGTGCAACTTTAAGGAAAGCCCTACTGCTCACTGAAATCCTCTTATAATCTAAAAACATCTGTCACACTCAGAGAAAGACACAGTCAGCTGGATTTAGTGTCTGGGTTTGACTCATCCGAGAGCTTCTCTACCTGCGGTGGACTTTTTGTTGATGGTTTCACAACTTAATGTCACATGAGAGTTATTGAGCTGTCATGTGACATGAAGTTGCTGCTTGTGCTGCCATCTAGCTGTAGCTGCAGGATCTGTGTTATCAGTCCAGACCAAACACTGATGATGGCTGCCTTTTTTGATTTATTTTAACTTTTCTCTCCTCTGCAGGGTTTTCTTTCAACTTATCAGCTCTCACCAAACCCGACGGCGGCTACTACAACCTGACCAGCGGCAGCTACGACTACTTCATCAACGTCTGCGGTCCCGTCAAAGCTGCCAGCTGCCCTGAAAAGGCCGGAGCATGTCAGGTAGAAAAGAGGTAAGACGGAGCCGTGGATGCAAGTTGAGACTCACAAATCTCTGCAATTAAAGAACAAATCTATGGTATTCTATATTTTTATTATTGTCAACAAAAAGAAAAGATCAAAACAACAACTCACTAACAAGTACAATGTGTGATATGTATGTATTTGCAAGGCTGGTGAAGAGATATATGCCCAAAAGAAAAGCCGACATCTCTGGTCAGAGAGAGAAACACACCTACTTTAAACATTTTCAGATTGAAGATCAAGTTTTTTAGATATTTTCCAAGAAGGTGGTTGAATGAATGAAAGAGGGAGGCTGTGTTCACACGGTTGAACAAGTCTGCTACCTGCGTAAAACTTAAAAAAAAACAAAACTTTTTTTTTGATGCAAAGAAGCAAAATGGCACAAGTGGCTCCAGTCGTTCCACTTTTCCATATTTTGACGTAATAAACAGAGTATTGATGAAGAAAATCACTCATGTCCTTCAAAGTTTGCTGTGGTAGAAGTGATTTAATATTGTTCCAGAAATGCGGTGAGCTTACTGACACAGAGCAGAAGGGATGGAAACACTTTATACTGTAAGATCAAACAATTGGTAACCAAAAGGAAGGGAGGAAGGGCATCTGCATACAGGATCAAGGCAACATAGTAAGGAAAAAATCAAGGGAGGCAAACACAGGACGGGGTGCCGCTTTCAGACAGGATCAAAAAGGTCAAATCAGCAGGATTCCCAGACATCACTTGATTATCGAGTCTCTACCCAAATGTGTATTTTCTTCTTCAGTATGCACGGCTGCGTGTAAACAGGAATATTAGTAGAATATTTCTTTTCATCAGCCATGTAAACAGCTTAGTAGGAATATTGTCTTTTTTCGGAATAAGGACAAAAACCGGAATATTTTGTGCGTGTAAATGAAGTCGCTGATGATGTCAGCGTGAGGCAAGTTTATGTGTATAACACAGTTCGTACATAAGAGCAATTCAAAGTGTTTTACATAAAGCTTTAAAATGTTAAAAAAAAAAGGAAAACAACATAAAAAAACATCAAAATGCCAATTAAAAGAAGTGAAACCTGTGTAGCATCGTCTGTGCAAAAGATTCGGTTCACAGGTCAAAAATAGAAGAGAAAACTTTACAAAATAACTGTTCTTAATGAAAACAAATGATCAGGATACCCAGAACTTTGTTATGTACCATGTTTTGGGATGTTTGACCTCTCAGAGGCTTAAAATGTTGACTTCACTGAGTTGTGTCTGTTGAGCATTATTCACACAGAGAGTAGCTGAACATGTAAGAGAAAAGAGTAGTTGGTTTAAACCCCCAACATGGTATGAACCTCATCACAATCCGATGTATTCCTTCAGATAATATGATGACTTATGATCATTTTTTTTTCCTTTTTCCACTTTAGTTCTTTGAGTCTCGGGGAAGCAAACTCCCGTCTGTCTTACTACGACGGCCTGATCCAGCTGACCTACAGTAACGGTTCCCAGTACAACAACAAAGGACACACTCCCAGATCCACACTCATCTCCTTCCTCTGCGACCCGGAGGCCGGAGTAGGAAAACCTGAATTCCAGGTAACCTCATCCCTTCCTGTGTCCCTTCAGGGTTTTTATACACTTTTGAACATTGTCTCTGTGGTGTTCTGACGGCGTCTATTTGATGCATATTTTGCACATCACTCAAATGAGCTATATTCATCTGTAAATTTTAATCTTGTCTTAAATTTCTGAATCCAGGTTGAGGACAAGTACACCTATAATTTCCGCTGGTATACATCCTACGCCTGTCCTGAGAGGCCTCATGAATGTTTGGTGACTGATCCCAGAACTCTTGATCAGTACGATTTATCCAGGTAATAAATGGCTGCTTTATTAAACAGTCTAGTTGTGTTTTAAGCATCCAGAAAACAACACACGCAAATAAGAAAGAAAAGATTAAATCCATCATGTCCTCCTCCTCACTCACTTTCTGTCTTCTGTCTCCAGCTTGTCGCGTTCCACCTCCAGTAGAAACTGGCAGGCGATGGATTTATCTGACACCATGAACCTCAAGAAGTACTACATCAACGTATGTCGGCCTATCAACGCCGTACCGGGCTGTGACCGCCACGCGTCAGTCTGCCAGATGAAATACGTTTCCAAGCAGGTGTGTAACAGGAAAACTAGGAAGTAGCATATTGCAGACAGCATTGATTGGATGTTATTATCCAGATACAGATCATCATCATGTTAATACCAGTTGGAAATGGGATCCAAATCTGCAAAAGTCTGCCATTAAAAAGGAGTAAAGTTCACACAGTCCTGTGCATTTGTCTGCCTCCTGTATCAGTTATCACATCTAAATATCAGCGTCGTGTCGTCTCTGAGGTGAAATTACGGAGCCGTTTCCTCCCGTCTGTCCTCAGGGCTCTCCAGAGGAGGTCGTGTCAGTCAGTAACATGGGCGTTTCCAAACGAGGGCCGATCATTGAATCGCGGGATCGGCTGCTGCTGGAGTTCACAGACGGATCCGCCTGCATATCAGACGGCCAGAAGCTCACGTACACAACACGTATCCACCTGGTTTGCTCCAGAGGAACTGTGGTAAGTTAATACAGTTTGGACAGTTAAGTAGAGCGCAGCTTGTTAACACTGAACCTTCAGCGTGATCTGAGCTTTGACTCTGTTTGTGTCACGCTGTGCAGTCGATGGGGCCGCGATTCCTGATGTACCAGAACTGTACCGCCAACTTCATGTGGGAGACCAGAGCCGGCTGCGCTATCACTACCACCAAGAACTCTGTGAGTTCACCTACATGACAACATATTCATGCATTTCATTGATTCATGCGCACTGACAAGACAACAATCTGCAAAGGTGTTACTCTGGGAAAATGATATGATAAAGCTATTAAACGTGTGTCTGCATTGATGTTTTGTCTCAGAGCTGCGCTGTGGTGGATCCCAACACGGGCTTTGAGTTCAACCTTCAGCCTCTGGCTTCAAAGACCGGATACAAGACAAACGCTAATGGAAAGGACTTCTTGGTAAGAAAAAACTCCACCAACAGTAAATAACGTCCACCAGATGCAGCTCTCAGGCTCAGTTTGAGTGCGTTAATGTGATGCAGTAATGCATTGATGTTGACGATGTGCACATGCATGCAGCTTTTTTATGCAGCTCTGATATGAACTTGTTGCCAGACATCCTCGTTCCAGTATAATTCAGTTTTTGTTTTATATAAATATAAAACTTGTATGAATAATACTGATATTTGGAGGTTTAACATAAAAAAATAAGACTGTAACAAATGATTATTTTCATTATAAATTAATCTGTAGATTAAATTCTCAATTAGTAAATTAATTTCTCTATAAAATGTCAGAAAACTATAAAAAACTGCCTGCTTAGAGCCCAAAGTGATGACGTCATCATATTGTTATTCTTTCTGATCGATAGACATTTGAATGAAATCGTCTCAAAGTTTTTCAGTTTATTTTAATGTAAAACCAGAAAAACAGGAAGAGAGAAGAGAAGCTGGAACCATCAAATATTTGGCATTTTTCCTTTAAAAATGACTTAAAACAATTAATCAATTATCAAAATCGTTGCTGATTTAACTGAACTTCATATTGATTGTTTAATCAACTGATTGACTAATTGTTCCAGGTCTAAAATAATAATTTGAACTTAATAAAAAAGGAAAAAACAACATTTAAAACCACAGTATGAGAACATAACCCTGAAGGTAATTCCAGTTTTCTACAGCTCATGATGTTTGTTCGAATATGTTGATGTAATTTAATTTTTGAAGGTTTTTGTAGTTGTAAACAGATAAACTGCTGTTTTCTAATCATGATTTTTGAGACTTTGTGTCTTTGGTTGTGTGGTCGTGTTACTGTATGATGGTTTCTGCTTTGTTCTCTTATATAAATACAAGAACAAAACTCCCCTCAAACACATCAGACACTTGATTGTCACTGTGTGGAAAAACAGCAGCAGTAACGACACCAGAGGAATAAATAAAAAGCACAACATAAAATGAATGAAAAGAATAAAAAAGGATTTTGCACAATCTAAAAAAATGTGATTAAAATGTGTATTTTACATTCATATAATATATATGTAAAATGTATGTAATTAAAAGTCCAACAGGAGTATATAATTCCTCCTCCTGACCTCCATGCAGGTAAATATCTGCTCTGATGTGGAGGAGTGCGGAGCGGGGATGGCGGGCTGCGAGCTGGAAGACGGACGTCCGTCCAGCCCGGTCGGACTGGAGAGGACGCTCCAGTACTCCTCCGACGGGCTGCTCAAACTGACGTATAAGGGACCTCGAGACGACTCCACAGGTAACAACGAGCACAAAAGTCTGAGAGCGTCACGTTCTGACGTTCAGAGGTTACCGGTCCGGTTCCTCCGATCAGCTGCAGTTCATTTACGTTTACTGTATTTACAGCTGTGTGCTGCGGCTTTAAAGCTCGACTGTTACATTGATCTGATGAGTTCATGTCAGTTGATAAGACAGTTAAAGACGTTATGTTGTATCAAATTGTTGCAGAAAAATGTACCAGAGCAAAAAACTCTCTCTTGAAAATAAAAAGGGAGTCAGAGGTCCAAGCAGCAAAGTGTTCTTTAATGCCGGCAAAAAAGGGAGCAATCAGCACTTTTACAACGAACCAAATCGCTCCGAAGCTTTTTCTTTGGGGCATTGTTTTTATGTCCTTGGGTCGGCTCAGGTCACACCTTATCATCCACCCTCCCTAATTTTTGACCAATTATGTTACTTTTATCTCCGTCACTCGTTGTTGGTCAAAACTCTTCAAAACAGGTTTTGAGGTGTTTGAGGATATGTACTGGCATATTCATTTCTACCTGATTATATCCAATTTTTATATATAAGTATTGGGAATCATTTTACACCATTATTGCCAAGTTGTCTTCTGGCCTTTTATTTTTTTATAAGTTATTCTAGTCATTTTACACCCTTATTTCTTGATCTCCTCCAGAGAGTATGTTTGAAAGGTGAAGACTTTAGCAGACCCAAGCAAAGTGACATGTAATACAAACACACTCAAATTTCTCCAGTGTATGATTATGATTCTTCTACCGTGCCTCTATACGTACAGTGTGATTAAATATGGTTCATGAGATTATAACTACACCAATACAAATTGTATCACACTAGCCCTTATTGCTTATAAACTTATAAAATCAATCTGCATAGCTTAATATTGTCTTTAAGCACACCAATGACTTTTAATGAAAATACACCACAGTTACAGCTTCCATTAATAATTAATAATGAATACAACAGTTATTGAAGTGTAGTTTAGATGTTCCTGGTCAGAAATCTACCAGAGTATTATTTCAGTATTTACTCACAAAGGACATGAAAACACTACTTTAGAGTCATTTCCTCACTGTTTGTGGGGAAATATAAACTATAATAAAGCTGCAGCTGTTGTGCATAGAGATAATAAACATACGAGTCAAAACAAACAGAAGATATATATGCTGATTTAATACTAAAAGAATTAGTTTAATTTCAGTTTGATTTGAAAGATCTTAACATTTTCTGGACATTTTATTCCACCTTTTTCATTTCTACGTTCTTTTCATCCATCAGCGACTCGAGACACTTTCACCATTAACCTCGTGTGCGATCCGAACGCTCACACCGGCTCCTTAAAGCTGCTGCAGGAGGACTTGAGTTCTTTACCGAACCACGTGGTCCACGACGTCCTGTTTGAGTTCTCCACCGCTCTGGCCTGCATCCCTGCTCCTGTTAACTGCCAGATCATCGGTATGGACACACACACACACACACACACACACACACACACACACACACACACACACACACACACACACACACACACACACACAGACACACACAGACACACACACACACACACACACACACACAGTATCTGCAGATAATCTGGTTATGTGTTCCTGTTTCTCTCAATGTAAATGTTAATTAAGGCTGCAACTAACAATTACTTTCACTATTTCTTTATTATTTGATTAATCAATTAGTCGTTTGGTCTATAAAATCGACCAACGTGACGTCCTCTGATGTCTCCTTTTGTCCCGACCAACAGTCTACAACCCAAAGATATTTATTTTACTGTCATAGAAGATTAAATAAACCAGGAAATATTCAAATTTGAAGCTGGAATCTAAGAATTTGGACATATTTTCTTGTTTTCTGTCTAATCACTGCAGCTCTAATATTAATATTGATCCTCATTGAAGTGACAAAGTTAAGAAGAGTGAGGTTTATGTAAATATAAATGTCTAAATGTGTGTGTATAATTACTTTCTCAACACCTCCAGATTCCCACGGCAACGAGTACGATCTGCGTCACCTGATCCGGGACGGAGAGGACAGCCCCTGGATCCCCATAGATACATATACGGGCAAACCACGCAGCTTTTACATCAACGTATGCAGGCCCCTCCCCTCTCTGAAGGACTGTCCTGGTCAGTATCCTCGTCCACGTTGTCCAGTTGGTTTCTGCTGTGTTTCCTCATCCGGCACATTTACATACAGTAGATATGATGTTTGTACTCATATATAAAGGCGCTAGGGGTCTCAATCAAAACAATAACAAAACACGAAGTGTGATGACAGTGTGAAGTAGCAAGGGATCATGGGAGTTGTGGTCTTCGTTGTTAAATAACCAGCTTCACCGGGAGCCGAATTATCCGCAGAGGTCTCCTCCTCTCCAGAACAAACGTACACACAGATTAAAATCGTTAAAATATTAATTAAAGCTGTTTCACCTAAAACATCAATATTTCTCCAACGATGTACGGTGACCACCAGACTTCCTGGAGGGGCTGTTAGCCGAGCTGCTGCTAACGTTTGTCCAGTTTATTTCTCTGATAGCTTAAGATCCAGACATCCAATGACTAAAATCCTTCTTCCGGCTAAAAGATATAGTTAAAAACCACCTAAATTTATCATGAAAATGTGTCTTAAAACTGAATAAAAGTCCATTTATAACAGTTTGTGTGGAACAACCACAACGCCGATGTATTATCTTGTATGTGTGTAAGTTACTCTTTGGTAGACGCCATTGTAGCGGACAAACACAGCGCCGCCGTATGCATCTGGTGCGTGTTTACTCTTTGGTAGAGGAGGTATGACGCCATCGACAGGCGACCAAATGAAACGGTCCGTTACTTTGATTAAATTACAGATTTCTCTGGGTTTGAACATTGTTGGAAACATTTGGGATAATGTAAGTACACAACTCAACAACATATATAACATAGGTCTAATTGTTTTTAGACATTTTAATGTGGAATAATTACATATTATACCTTTAAATACAGAGTCAGTTAATATTAATAAATACAGCTGCTGATACTTAACGTTTTGACACAAGTTTTGTGGCAAATAATTATTATTTTGACAAAGTCTGAACAATAATTCAATGTTGTCATTTATCAACCTTCAAGTGACTGTATGATTGTTTTATCATAATTTTTATTACGTTCAGGTTACTGATTCCAAGCAAATAATAGTTAAAACTAACAAAATTAGTTGTTTATTTCTTAATTTCATACACTAGCAGCTGATGTAATGCATAACAGTTGATTAGTTTGCTGCTCAGGTCAAACTGTGAATATGTATCAATATCAGAAATTGTTAAAAATATAATCTTTCAGCCCAAATTTAGACTATTTTTACCTTATATAAATGAAATAGACAAAATATTACATTTTTGCTGCCAGACTGTAGTTTATATATGATCCTCTTTTTTTTTTTTTTTTCTCCAGTGGGTCCTTTGGGTGCTTGTGGTGTGATTGACGGGGCCAGTTACAACCTGGGATACGTCCAGTCCAGCCCGCAGGTGGCGGACGACGGCTCCATCAGCATCGTCTACCGGAACGGAGACAAGTGTGGCGAGACGAACCGCTACTCAACACGCATCATCTTCCTGTGTGACGACAACCCGGTGAGTCCTTTAATCAGCAGTCGATCGATCCGTAGTTACCATAAACCAGTCAAACCAGATCATCACATGAGTCTTTGTCTTTCATCATTTGAGCAGTCTGTGTTGATTCTCCTCAAACAGCCAATGAACCAACTGTGCAGCCCAGCCTCTGACTGTCATTGACTTTGTATCTAAATTAATAATATGTTGTTCTGATTGGACACACAGTAACAGTCCCAACCGTCCTTTCTGTCCAATTTTAAGATAAGATCATCCTTCATTAGTCCCACAGCAGGGAAATCCTTGTTACAGCAGCAAAGGAGATAATGCAATAACAAGAAGCATCAGTAAAAGTATTAAGATTATACTTATCTGTCAGTCATGCTCATATTTTGTGTTCAAGCTTAGATGCAAACTTTATTTCCACTTAGTGATGTGTTCACTTATTTAGTTTAATGTATTATTTAGTATAATCTATTTGCATAAACCTGATGCTGATTTTATTGTGTTAAATGTACAGACGGATTTTATATTCACTGTTAATTTAATATGCGTGTCTGTTTTCAAGGGTTCACCCGCATTTGACCGTATAGATGGTTGTGAATATGTTTTCATCTGGAGGACATCTGAGGCCTGCCCCATCAGGAAGTCTCAAGGTAAATCCTGTTACAGAGGAGAATATTAGATACCAGTTAGGGATGCACGATATTGAATTTTTTGCCGATATCCGATATTTCCAACTCATTGTGGCTGATACCGATATATGCACATATTTTTTTCCAGCTGGCTGAGGAGACTATTACGCATGCAAGCATAGATTGTACTAAGTATGATCAAGAAAGACAATATATGAAGGAAGAACTGAGGAAGACTGGAGTTCAGGAGCTCAGCATTAAAACTTTAATGAACCTGCCAAGTGGGAGCAGCAGTAGAGTTTTCATTGAGTTTATTAGACAGACAGGATTAATGTGTAGGATTTAATCTCTGGTCCACACTCCGGAGCAGAAGGTGGCGGTAATGCACCTAATACGCTGGTTACCAACCGCCGTTATAAACCCAAAAGAAGTTTTTCTTTTTTCAAACAGAGTGGTACATCCTGTCAGCCAAAGTGTCTCCTATCTGTGCAGCTGAACATAGCAGTTTCTCGACGGACTGTTTCACCCTGACGGTCCCGGTGTTTCCTCTGCAGGCTCCACTTCACTCAGCCGCCTGTCAGACCCGCTGCTTCTTCCCACTTTAACCTGAATAACAAACCGAGGCTCAGTGCTGCAGTTGGATCCACATGGAGAGCCGAGGCTAACGTTAGCTTGGAGGCTAGCGGAGGCTAACTGGCTGTGCTTCCATCCGGTCATGCGGCAGCTAACGCTCCGCTAACCTCTCAGCTAACGTTAGCCCCGGCTCTCCATGTGGATCCAACCGGAGCACCGGTTATTCAGGTTAAAGTGGGAAGAAGCAGCGGGTCTGACGGGCAGCTGAGTGAAGTTCAGCCTGCGGAGGAAACACCGGGACCGTCAGGGTGACACAGTCTGTCGAGGGAAGCCGAGTCAGACGATGGAGGAGAAGGCGACATATCGGCCTCTCGTAATCGGCAGAATTCGCTGATGCCGATATTTCATTTTAGAGCTTTCATTGGTCGATACCAATGACGTGCCGATAATATCGTGCATCCCTAATACCAGTGTTTTAAAATAAAAACTGTTGTTTGTGGATAATTTGTGTCCATAAGAAAAAAAACAGATGTGTTATAGTAAAAGCGTGCACGCATAAATTGAAATGTGAAATGTGGTTATGTAAAACACATCTACCAGAGGCAATAATAAAGAAGGACATTATTGATTAAACCTCAATGAGTGAAAGAAATTGAAAAGTAGTTTCGTGAATATCGTTTAGTCATATATTACAAACTTGTCCTCCCAGGCGACGAGTGTCGGGTTCGTGACCCCAGGAGCGGCTACGAGTTCAACCTGAGCTCTCTGAAAGGTAAAGATTACGCCATCAGGAATGAGAAATACATCTACCACCTGGCGGTCTGCGGCGAGCTCCAGAGAGACGTCTGCACCCACTCGGGCAGCGACCCGGTCTCCTCGTGCCAGGCGGACGGATCCAAACACAAGATCACAGGTACAGAATCGCAAACAAATGCACCTGTCTCCGTGATTTTCTGTAATTGTTCTTGTACTGAACATGTTTGTTGCTCACATGTGAATGCGTGCAGGAAGGGTAAACCAGGTTCTGAGCTACGTGGGAGACCAGCTCATCCTCAAGTACACCGGTGGAGAAACCTGTCACAAGATATACAACAGATCCACCGAGATCTACTTCTCCTGCCATCCCGACATGCACCCTGTGAGCTTCACACATGAACACGCTGCTGATCCCACAGCTCTTACAGGACATATGTTTCATTTTCTGTTATTTATATACTGTTATGATGTCAGATGTTTGTGTTAAACACGGTTAAAGTTCCAAGACATCGGGTGAATATATGTAAAAATGCTCCCCTGCAAGTCTGAACGTTTGTAGTGTTACCTCTACTTCCTCCTCATGATGACGTCGGATTGTTCGCACATGCCCACAAACGGCCGTCCGCTCTGTAGTTGTTGTTGCTAAGCTTGTTGCTAAGGTCGTTCACGTTGTTCAACTCACATATTTTTGATTATTTCAGTTTGGGGCTCAAACATGTACAAATATATTTTACTTTTTGAGCAAAGAACAAGAAAAAGAAGTGAAATCCAACTACTACTGTTTGTTAACGTAGCCTCCTTTGTTTACAAGCTGATGTCAGGCCTTGGTTGCTAAGGTAGTTGCTAAGGTTTTTTTGTGCTATTCATGTTGTTCACTCTCATATTTCAGATTTCAGCTCCAACATGTACAGATGTATTTGAGAAGTTGACATTTTGAGTAAAGAACAAGAAACAGAACTACTATGTTACTATAGTTTGTTTTCGGAGCCCGAGGAAGCTTCCTGAAGCTGACCAATCAGAACAGAGTGGGCTCATCAGGGGGCGGGGCCTTAAAGAGACAGGAGCTAAAACGGCCTGTTTCAGACAGAGGCTGAACTGAGGGGCTGCATAAAGGACCAGTAGAAGATAAATAAGGAGTTTCTAACTGTAAATCATGTAAAGATATTCCAGTAGAGCCCCAGAATATAAATATAGAGCAGGAAATGTGCAGGATACATCCCCTTTAACAAAATCAAAAGTTGTGACGCACCGGTAGCCTACAGGTTAAGATGCAGACCACATAGCTGCTGGTTCGATTCCAGCTTTGTTGCATGTTATACCTTCCTCTCTATCCATCTGTCCTGTCTCTCTGCACTTTTCACTTTCAAATAAAGGCAAAAAATAATCTTAAAAAGACTCAACCTGCTCAGACACTGAGTACTGAACTGTACAGGGGACGATATGCTGGAAAATTCAGCCTTTTAGTTTTTGTTTTTACTAAAACACATCCAGCAGAACTCTCTACTAGAAACGTGTCCTATTTGAAAGTTAAAAAGCATCTCAGCTCTGTAACGGTGGCGACTGTCTCTCATTTGTTTAGGGAGCACCAGAGTTTATCAAGGAGACTCCAGAATGCACCTACCTGTTCAACTGGCCCACCGCTCTGGCCTGCATCCCAGTCAAAACCACCAGCTGCTCCTACAAGTAAATCTTCACAAACCTCCCACATGTCATCCTCCTCTTCCTCCCTCTCCTGTTCTCCTCTTTTCCTTCATTTTCTATTCCTCACTTCTCGTCCTGATGTTTCTTATTTGCTTGTACTCGTTTCTTTGAAATGTGCTCGTAGACTTCAGCCGCCTACGTCTCTCTTTTACAGCTTTATTTTATTTTATTGTTTTTTTTGCAACTGTACGATTATTTGGACAAATACATTAATAGCAGCAGCAGCAGTCCATTTTATTATAAAAATAGGAGAGTTTAATAAGTTTATAGTGAGTTTACTGATGTAAACATATATAAAAATCTGTAAATTTAATATCTTCATTTTTGCTGAAAACCTTTTGTGGTAATTGAAAGAAGCAGATTTCCTCCTTTCTGACATTTTATGTGTTTTTCCTTGAGTGTGACAGTCGACATGTTTCAAGCATCAAGCTACTGGAGAAAAAGAAAATACAGCAGCAAAAATGTTTGACAGAGTTTTAGGGAAAAAAAACATTTTTTAGATTTGATTGGAAGTAATTTCTGCTCCTTTAGTGATTGCAGACAACAGGAACAACTGTATTGTTAAGTAATAAATCAACACAGTATTTTTTATATGTCTTTATCTGCACCGAGCATCACAGTTACAGACTGATTCGCTGCTGGAAACTCAACACATCACATGGTATTGACATGAAAATGACAAATGACAAATGACAAATAATATTGTATTGGACAGAGAACACTGTCAAAAACATTAACTGCTGTAATTATCAACCGTTCAGACATCTGTGTGGACTGTTAACATACATGACACTGGATTTTTTTACCTTCCTTTGGTTTGTTCTGTCCTCAGCGACGGTCAGGGCCACTCGTATGACCTCTCACCTCTGGCCATGGAGACTCAGAACTGGGAGGTGGAGCACTCTACTGGCGACACCAAGAAAAAATTTTACATCAACGTCTGCAGGTCGCTGGTGCAGCAGGGAGGTCAGTGAGCTTGTTCTTATGTACAGTAATGAAGCATCTAGTTCTGGTTTATTGCTCTGAATTCAAGTTGCAAGACAACATTTTCTCAAAAATCCTGCTCTCAAAAGCTTCTGCAGCAACCCAGTTTCCCTAAAGAAATCATTTATGTTACAATGAGATTGAGTTTTTGACACTATCCAAAGTGACCTTCTGCTCGTCCGGTGACAGGTTCATGGAAGTGTCCGTCCAGCGCAGCGTCCTGTGTGAAGGATGGGGATGAATATGTGAGTCTGGGGCAGCTGGAGTCCGGTCCTACGTGGGACAGGAACGTCCTGAAGCTGCAGTACACCAGCGGCCAGCTCTGTCCCGATGGCGTCCGCAACAGGAGCAGCATCATTCGCTTCAAGTGTGACAAAGACAAAGTGGTGAGTGATGCACTCTACGAATGATAGACAGTATATGTTAGAACGTTGCATCCATACAGTCTGTAAAATATACAGTTAAACCTTCATCATCCTGTGAAATAATCACTAGTTAATATTTAGTTTCTTAGCTTGTTGGTCAAAATGTCTGTATCTGTACATTTTAATTTCTTATGACATATTAAAGAGTAATTTAACAACCCAAAAAACGTCTTTGCTGACCTCCAGTGGTTTAACTTCTCACTTGTCTGCAGTGATGTAGAGATGTACTCCAGGACGCTGTGACATCACTGTTGGGTGTGAAACAGGATTAAAACTTTCATAAAGAAAAGGCAGTGAATCACCATGTTTTCAATAGATATGACTGGCTGTCTAAACACAAGTAAAACACAAGAAAGCATCTCAGATTTGGTGTGAACTGATATTTACTACAACTAAAAACACTTTGGAGAACAGTGACTTTTTCACTTGTCTTTAAGTCTCTCTTTTGGAAAGGTGGAGATTAGAGAACATCAACATTTTGGCTTTAGTCTGGGTTTACGCTGAAAAACTTAATACCATTTGCAAAGTCACTGTTTTAACCTTTTTTTATGTCTAGAACTTGCCTAAACCAGGGCAGTTGCAGCACTTCTTACTATTATTTATGTTCAAAAACGGTGCATATTTGCATAAATAAAAATATAACAGCAACGTGTGCTCCTATCTCCTGTCCAGGACTCCCGGCCTACTCTCATTTCTGCCATCGAGGAATGTGTTTACACCTTCCTGTGGTTAACAGCCGCCGCCTGCCCTCTGAACACCAGCCAGCACGACAACTGCAGAGTCACCAACCCTGCTACAGGTGCAGTAAACCTTGTGTTATCTACTGCACATGTAGCGTTTATTGTTAGAAAACTAATAATTCTGATGATCTTATAACCTTGAACTTTTCTTCTTCCACAGGTCATTTGTTTGACCTGAACAGTCTGACGCAGGAAGGAGGCTACACCGTGTACGATCATCAGGAACACACCAAGATGTTCCGCATGAACATCTGTGGAGACGTGACCAACGCTGGATGTGCTCCTGGAACCGGTACGTCGTCTCTCAGGTGTTAATTATTCAGCCAGAGATGTATAAAACAAACATCATGCGTTCTGTGCTCCTATTGCAATATTATACTTGCATTAGTTTGACAGCATGAAATGCAAAGTCAGGAATGAAATGAGCTTATATTATGATATTTGTTCAACACATTTCTTGATGAATCTGTCTGGAGCTGAAGTTTCATATATTATTATTTATCAGAAACAAAAAATAGGTGCAAAGTTGACTCTGCTGTGTGTTTTATATCGCCAGTAAATGACAGACAAGCAGATAATTTCTCATCAGTCACTTCAAGCCTCAAAGGTCACCTTGCTTACGTTCTGGGTGTCATCAGTGTGCGTACATAGAAATCACTGTCAGATCAGCCTTTAACCAGTCAGAGCTACACATTTGTTTTAAAAAAACGTGTCGCTGCGATCGAATCAACCTTTAACTAGTCAGAACTGCAAATGACAAGACGACATCACCTCAACTCCTCCCTGCGCTTCACTGATTGGTTCATTTTTCCAGCTACGGGGGTTCATAGACTAATGCTTCTGCAGGGTGAAAAGAACTGATGTGCAGAGAAACATCACTTAGATTTGCAAATATATATAATATTCTTTGAACGTTACACAGTAGTAATAGTAGTTACACAGATTCCCATTTTGTCTGAACATGAAGAGGATGTTTGCTGTTTAAACCTTATTTTACTTGAACAAAACTGATTAAAAAAAAAGCATCAAGTATAGAAAAAATACAAAGGTAACAAAATCAAGCCAAACAAAACTACAACTAACTAGAGACAAAACCATCTAGAAGAAAACAGAACAACAAATATCTTCAGCTGACTGCCACTTTTTCCTGTTTTTATTATCTCTGCATTGTATTTCTACATAAAAAAAGCATTGCCAGCTTTAAGAGGACAACCACAAAAACCTGTTAATTCCTGCTCAGTAATAGCAATTAAAGGGAAAGGCTTGAAAGCTTGATTAAGCATCCATCCAGGCACTGGGCTCCAGTTAACTGGTTTATGTAACACTGAGAACTTGCGTCACCATTGTTTGTCAACTGCAGCTCAGAGCGCCGGAGTGAACCTTAATGACAGACCTGAAATTCCAGGACATTTTAAATTATTGACTTCTCCTTTAACCAGAGCTGTAGTAAACCAGGAGGCACTCAGAGAACACACACCTCTGCCAAACGCTGCAGAATACGTCTGAATGTGTAATTACAAGAATTTTTAGAAATGTTTAATTTTCATCTGGATCTGCATCAAAGTACACAGTGACAGACAGTTATGCAATATATCATTCATTAAAGTAAGTACAGTAGTTTATGGGAAACTGTATCCTAAGTAAAAAAAACTAATAAAAGCAGGCTAGAAACATAATTCTCTATTCCAAATCCTTAGATTTTATCATTCTGGATTGCGAATGAATGACTATACACCTGCTGGAACAGAATTTATATGTATTTATATCTAATAAAAATGAGCAACTAGACAAAAAATTAGCTAATAAAACTCTGTGGCAGTTTTATACTATATTTGAATTTTAAGCTCACACAACTATTGCATTTTAAAATATCTGTATAGAAGCGTTGGCGTACTGTAGATGTAATCATGTTTAAACACCGGAAAGTAAAATCACTGCTTTAAACATATGGGTGTGTATGTTTATGTGTGTTACAGCTGTGTGCATCAAGGATTCCAGCAGTGCGGTGAGCGGAGGTCAGGTGAGCAGGAAACTCTCCTACAAAGATCACGTTCTGGAGCTGACGTACGAAGGCGGGAGTCCCTGCGCAGCGAACCCCAACCTCAAACACAAAACCGTCATCCACTTCATCTGCAGGTACGACGCCGGAAGGTCTGTCTGGAAGGTTCTGTTTCTCACCTGTTTTTTTTTTGCTATGATTTAAATATTTATTTTGTGTTTTCTGTAGGCCGCCTAACATGAGCTCGTCCCCTCCAGAGCCAGTCCACACCGGCTCAAACGCTGACACCTGCACACACTTCTTCTCCTTCCACACACACCTGGTCTGCGAACAGCCTGTGAGTATGTTAATGTGTGTTTGATGCCTCAGTCTATTTCATGATTCAATCCAACACTGTTAAAAGACACAGCAAATCTCACGTGCAGAGCCAAACCAACAATACAAGTATTGTGTGTGTATCACAGCCTGATGTATCTTATTCCTCCGTTGTTGCTCCAAAAACTTTTAAAAACACATCAGTGAGTCACAGCGCTGCACTGGGTCACATGTTCCTTCATTATGAAGAGTTTGGTCACGTTAGTTTGTTTAGAAACGGCTCCAAAGACTAATAACAGCATCACGTTTTCAGTCTCCGGAGAGTAGTTCTGTGTAAGATAGACGCCACTGAGCATGTGCAGAATCGTGATTCTGTTTACTGCTTCGCTAGTTTGTTGTGCATTGAAGAAGAAAATACACATTTGGGTAGAGACTTGATAATCAAGTGATGTCTGGGAAACAACTGTGTGTCTTTCCTGCCTTTGACCCCTGCTGATTTGACCTTTTTGATCCTGTCTGAATGCGGCACCCCGTCCTGTTTTTGGCCCCTTATTTCACCCACCTTTTCTGACTTCTTCCTACTTGTCAGTCTCTAAACGAGTGTTTCTTAAAGAGAAATGTAATATCTACTTCCTGTAAGTAGTAAGGTGTCACTTCCTCATGGTGACTTTTACCCTTCTTCTCTGTCTTATGCCAGTTGTTCCTCATATATATATATATATATATATATATATATATATATATATCTATATATATATATCTATATATATCTATATATATATATATATATATATATATATATATATATATATATATATATATATATATATATATATATCTATATATATATCTATCTATATATATATATATATCTATATATATATATATATATCTATATATATATATATATCTATATATATATCTATATATATATATATATATATATATATCTATATATATATATATATATATATATATATATGCAGACGATGTCCACTTTTATGTTCCTCTGTTGCTTATCACTGACATGAGGTTAAAAGACTCATATTTTCACTGTTGTTGAGTTTCCACAGTTTCTTCTAATTCAGCCGGTTAACTCGACTCTCTTAAATAACTCTAGATAAGGATTGTTCCACTTCTAAGTTTGCTTTAATTACTTTCATATCAGAACATAAAAATAAACAACAGAGATATAGATGTTAAAAAATACTGTATATTGAAGAAGAAAATACACATTTGGGTAGAGACTTGATAATCAAGTGATGTCTGGGAAACAACTGTGTCTTTCCTGCCTTTGAACCCTGCTGATTTGACCTTTTTGATCCTGTCTGAATGCAGCACCTCCTTGATTTTTTCCTTATTATGCTGCCTTGATCCTGTATGCAGATGCCCTACCTCCCTACCTTTTGGTTTCCAATTGTTTGATCTTATGGTATAAAGTGTTTCCATCCCTTCTGCTCTGGGTCAGTCTACTGTATCAGACCAGCTCTGGGTCAGTAAGCTCACCGCATTTCCGGAACGCTATTAAACAACTTCCACCACAGCAAACTTTGAACAAGGACTTGAGTGATTTTCTTCAACAGCTTCATATGACAACCTCTCGACTTATTAGTCTTTGGAGCCGTTTCTCAAGGTCAATAGATGAGTTCATTGTTGGTTTGGCTCTGCACATGTTGACATACTAAGAAACAACTGAAAAGGACTTTATTAGTAAACTAAATCAAATATATTGTTTAGTTACGAGTTATATAAAACTTGATGGCAGTTTGTGTTTGTATGTGTTCAACTAACTGCTAAACATCACAAGATAACAGCCTCACAAACCTTGTAAAACCTTCATACAGATGTTGTTATCAGTGCCTTTTGTTGTGGATTTATTGGCTTTTCACAAAAGAAAATAATTATAAGATACTGTACAGAATTGCAACTTTTATATTAAGAAGTTATTTTCCACATATTCAAGTGGAAAAATATGACGCATTCCTTCGCAATTTAGCCCTAAATTGGCCAATTTCACAGAGCAAATTGAATTTCAGTCGTCTACAGGTGGGTTACAGTCGGCTTTTGGAGACTTCTCAAGGATAATCAAAGGACACAGGAATGTAGCATTAAATTTCACGACGGAGTCGAAGCGTTTGGACTCACTTCTTCCAAAATAATTCTTCAAACTCAAACTAAAAGAGGAAGAAAACATTCTACAGCCATTGTATAGTCAATAAAAGAGTGACAACATAACAAAAATGGTTGAATTCCTTTTCTTGGAGTTTGGTTTTCTGAAGCCTACGAGTGATTCCTGTTCTGACCCACATAGATTCACCACTGACATTTCTGTTTCTCCTTTTTATTTCATCTGTCAGGTTACGTGTTCAGTCCAGAACGGCTCTGCTCTTATAGACCTAACTCCTCTGATTCATGTCAGTGGATACTACACCGCCACAGGTCAGTGGGCCCAGCTTTCACTTCTGCAGTGACAGAGCTCCATATCCAATCTCAGATCAATACAGAACAATCAATCAATCCATATTTTATCCTCTCAGATGAGGCGGTGGACCAAAGTGATGGATCTCCAGACTTCTACATCAACGTCTGTCAGCCTCTGAACCCCATCCCCGGGGTCATCTGCCCCCCCGGAGCCGCCGTCTGTATGGACCCCGATAACGGACCGCCTGTCGTAAGTCCTTTCACTTTGACCTCACGTTCATGTAGTTTGTCTTATAATGAAAATATTTGACTGACAACGTGCAAAAATGTCTGATGGCACCTTTTGACTCAACAAATAAGCAAAAGGACGGCAGACGTTATGACTGGTTTTGCTTGACATCATGGTCTAGTCCCCGTTATTATTGTTGGGCAGCGAGGGTTAAGTGCTAAAATATATGCTCAGTTACACAACTGGACTTGCCCACTTTGAAACAGACAAAAAATATATAAGTTAATATCTTTACTGTATTATTTTGTATCACTTGTGGGAAAATAATCATTGTTGTGAAACGTTGCTGACGTGTTTCATTCTGTGCACCAAACGCATTTCTTACTAAAGTCAAATTTTATGACTCTTGCCAAAGAATTTAGATATGAATGCAATGATTAGATTAATCGGCAACTGTTTTGTTAATCTATTAATCATTTTTGCCAAAATTCTCTGATTCCAGATTCGTAAATACAATAATATAATAAAATATAATAACTTTATGGTTTCTTTAGTCTTCTAAAAATAAATATCTTTGGGTTGAGGACTGTTGGTTGTGATGACGTCACTTTGTGTTTTAGGAAACGGTGATCGACAGTTTTTACCTTTTTCTGACATTTTATGGACCAAACAACGAACCGATTAACCGAGAAATTAATAAACATATTAATCAATGATGAAAATAATTGTTAATTGCAGGCCTATTTATAAATTCAACTGAGCTTCATTTCCTCTGTGTAGCAATTTTCTTGTTAATTGAGATTTAAGCATAATTAAATGAGGCAACAAGACAGATTGAAATCAAGAAATAACAGCATCTGTTTTGCAACTCTTCTGATATCCCTCCATTTAACACCCCCCCCCCCCCCAGGCCGTTTTTGATTCTCAAAATAAACTCTTTTGTTTAGAATGAGTTTTACTTAAAAGACCCTCTCATTCTTGCTGTAGGAAGATAAAGTTGAAAAGAATTGTGTGATTGAAATGTTTTTCACTTTCTTGTCGTGTGTCTGTTTTATTTCTTGTTTGTTCTGCCTTTTTTCTCTCTTTAATTCCCTCTTTCTCTCTCTGAAAGGATATCGGTCGGACCACCAGCGGTCCTCAGATCAGCAGCGCGACAGGTGAGGTTTCCATCACCTACAACAGCTCCACTAAGTGTGCGGCGGATCCTGCACAGAACTACACTTCCACCATCATCTTTACCTGCCAGAGAGGCCTGGAGCTGGTCAGTCATGTTCTTTATGTTACGTCTCTTTCACAGTGTTTCACTTTTCCAACAAAACACTGACCTGTACGTCTTTATCAGGGTTCTCCACAAATGCTGAGGCTGCAGAAATGTGTCTACCTGTTTGAGTGGGCGACCCCGGTTGTCTGTTCAGATACCACTCACACCAGCGGCTGCAAGCTCACCGACAGTCAGCTCCAGTTCACCTTCGACCTGTCGACCCTCTCTGGTGAAGTTGAGGTTCGTTTTACTACAAGGTTTACGTAGCTCTGAGAACATATTAAATCCAGTATTATTCGGGTGTTTTTCATGTTGCTGTGCACACCAGTTGAAAAGTTAACCCTTTGTGTGCTAGGTACCGGTCGGCTCCAGCACCTACAAAATCAACGTCTGCGGCTCGGTGGCGGAGCCGCTTTGTAAGAAGGCTGCGGTTTGCCGGGTTTCTGGTTCTGGTTCAGACAAATCGGCGTCATCGTTCGGCATCAGCAAGGTCATGAAGATGGACTTCAAACATGAGGAGCAGGCCGTACTGATGCAGTATGGTGGCGGAGATCTCTGCCCTCCCGGTAAGTCTGCCGTGTTTTAAATGGTTTACAACAGACTCGACAGGCTTCAGCCAATCAGGAAACAGGATCAGGCTTTGCAGTTTGATATTTCCTCCTAAAATGTGAGATATTGAACTTTTTCCTCAAGAAGAAAATGGTTAAAAGCTTCACTCTTGTTTGCAAAAAATAAGATATTTTTCTTATAAATAAGGAGATTCTGTCAGTGAATAAGCTGCAGGTGTATTTACTGCAAATACTTTGTGTGTTTCAGTGACAGATAAGGACGAGGCGTGCGTGTTGCCCTTCACTTTCATGAAGAAGACGTATACAGATTGCACCACAGATCACCGGACAGACGGGAAGAAGTGGTGCGCGACCACTGACAACTATGACGGTGACGGGAAATGGGGACTCTGCAGTCCAGGTGACTCCAGCTTTTTGTCAGGAAAGACTGACGTCATGTCCGTTTTTACATCTGTAGCTCTGGAGAGCACACAGGCAGGAAGAGTAGAGTCAAAACAAAGAAATCACAGCTCAAAAAATAAGTGAATATTTTTCAACTTGTAAAGATGTTCTGAGGCTCCTTCTTGTTAATATAAAATGACTCATTTCTCTCACTGTCTTAAAGCATCAGTATGCATTTATGACACCAAAACTTTGGCTTTTTCTCATTAGTTTAAACCTTGAAACGTATCTGTGTTTAATTATTTCTGGATCTCAGTTTTCAAAAATGATATCCTAGTTCTCTGGTTCCCATCCTTCTTATAGTTCATCACACATTATATACTGTATGTCTCTCAGCTGTCAGCACTTCAACCAAATGATTATGTTCCTTTCACATATTGTTTCATGTCAGTAAAACCATCCAGCATTTCCCAGGATTTGAGAAAAGTCAGAAGAAGCTAAAGCTTTTTCCATCTTCTCCGTCATCTCTGTCGTTTGTGACCCTCAGGTTGAGAACCGCCACTCTAGCTAGTATGTCAACGTGCAAATTCTGGACACAGCTTTGTTTATGAAATGACTAACCTGCACTGATGGATTAAAAAACGGCCAAAGAACAACATGTGTTGAGAGTTGAACTGAAAAACTCGTGGTAACTTAATGTGAGAAGAAAAAGCTTCAGATCATCACGTGTGTGGTTTTTTTTTTTTTTGGCTTTAGGCTACAAACATTTGCAAGTCTAGCTTTGTCACAGCGTTGATGCACTTAAACATCTCAAAGATAATCCCTGTAAAGACCTTTCATAAGCAGAGCGTCGCTGCATTTTAAATTGATTTGATTCCTCCGACCATCGGTGCAGCTCTACTCTTAAACGTCCCTCTGCCAGGCAAACATCACAGTAAACGACATGTCTTCTTTCATTTTTTGTCATATTTAGACTATGTTATTGTCACGCGATAATGCAGATAAGGTCATTTGTTCACGGTGCATTCAGGTACATGTGGAGAGGTCGGAAAAACGACATAATTGATCCAAAAACCTCTAATATTCATTTTAAGTATCTAAGCTGGTCCCTGAAATAACTGCTAATAATAATAATAATAATAATAATAATAATAATAACACCAGTTACACCAGTAAATACTAATTTCCTCTGTAGGAAGTTTAGTTTTCTCTCTTTTCTGAAAACCATCCCGCCTTCTTTTTCTTTCTCTTCCAGCCTCTGCCAAGCGTCAGTCGTCCATATTGTTTACCTGCGACCAGTCGGCGGGTCACGGCTCCCCACAGCTGCTGTCGGAGACGGCGGGTTGTTCGGCCACTTTCCAGTGGCGCACCAGTGCCGTTTGTCCTCCGAAGAAGATGCAGTGTAAGCTGGTCAGCCAGCATCAGACCTTCGACCTCCGAGCCCTGTCCTCCCTCACGGAGCCGTGGAGGTTCAGCCACCACGGAGACTCGTAAGACTGGCTGCAGTTTCTTTTATGTTTGTTTGTTTGTTGCTCCTTATAATTCAGTCTTATTTTATTTTTATGTACACATGCTGGTTTTTTATCTTCAGTGGAGGAAGAACAGAGATTAAAGGGTTGAATAGATCTTTGAAACACTCAAAGTTGAACAGAACTGGCTAAACTGAAGATGGATACATATTGTCAATTTTAATTTGTTGGGTAGTACACAGATATACAGTTTATAATAATAATAATAATTGTATCAGTAGTGTCTGTATCTTTTCAAGCTTCCTCAGATCTAATAAACAGGATAAACTGAAGTAAATACAGTTAACATATCTGCTTCATAATGGAAAGATACTGTAGTAGTAATAATAATAACAGTATATTAATATAATAATAATGACAGTATATTCATATAATAATAACAAACTAATCAGAAATTTGTCTCAGGTGGTTTTATCTGTACAACATCCTTTATCCTCAGACCCTCAATCTGGAAAAACTCCCTCCGACAAAAACAACAGGCAGAAAATGATACCATAGAAGAAGAATCAAGCAAACACAGTCATACAGCAACGTTAGCACACAGCTGTAAAAAAAAAAACCTTCTGACCTGTGTCTTATATCTCAGCAGACTCGTGAGACTGACTCTCTCTTCTGTTTTTTATGTCCTCAGATATTTCATCAACCTGTGTCAGGGGATCCACGGCGGGTTACCGAGTTGTCCAGAAGGAGCGACCGTGTGCCGACGCTCCGCAGCAGGACGGACGCAGACGCTCGGCCGCGTCCACACTCAGAAAATGAGCTTCACCGGTGAGCAATCATGACAAATACGCTTCAGTGCACTTAATTAATACTTTTATTTTACCATTTCATCATCAGTAAACTGGATATTTTACTGCTCCTGGAGCCAATGTGTTACTTTATTTTGGACTTTTCTTTACTTGTGACTCTCACAGCTCTGTTCTGCTTCTGTTTATTATCAAGTCTTAAACTTTCTTCCTTCCTCTGCAGACGGAAAGATCTCCGTCACTTATTCAGCAGGAGAGGAAGTTTGTGGAAACGGCGTGAAGGCGAAGACGGTGATCCAGCTGAGCTGCGGCTCCACGGTGGGACACCCAGCGATCATCAGGTAACACACACACCGCAGAGGAATTAAAGAATACATTAGTTAAATGCATTTCTAGATATAAGAGAGGATGTGAAGAAAGAAATTAATCAAAACTGAATATAATATTTTTTTTCCTGATTAAATTCTGCTTCATTTGAACCCGCTGTGTCTAACTGACCTCTGCAGAACTTCTACACGTGACGCTTTAAAAGACAAAACTCTCTACGATAACATTCATTGACTCTCTCGGTTCCAGATTTCAAACCTGCCAGTTAATGACAGAAGACAGTGTTTGTCTTTCAGGTTAAACTTTCTCTGGTTTTAGCGTCATTTGAAGTTGCCTTGTGAAGCATTTCTCACTTCTTCAGCGGACTTCATGTTATTCAGTCATGAATCAGTCAGATCGTCTCGCTGCAGCTAACGATTATTTTTCATTTTCAATTAATCTGTTGATCATTTTCTTGATTAAATAGTTGTTTGGTCCATAAAATGTTATAAAATGGTGAAAAATGTTTTAAAGTCTTAAAGTCCAAGATGACGTCATCAAAATAAAGATATTCAGAAAATATTCACATTTAAGAAGCTGGAATCAGAGAATTTGGACATTTTTCTTAAAAAATGACTCAAAACGATTACCTGATTATCAAAATAGTTGGCGATTAATTTAAAAGTTGTCAACTAAATGATTAATCGACTAATTGTTGCAGCTCTATAATTCACATTAAAGTAAATTTCTTATATTGAAGACTCCATATTTAGGTTAATAAAAACAATTCCTGTGAAATATGTTGTTTTTTTTTGTTATTTTTTCTTTTAAAATCACTAAACTGGTTAAATTGGTTCCAGAAATCTTAAATTTTACTATCTTTCCAATCTTCAGCCGTGTTAAGCGCGTCTTATCTTTCCGTGTGTGTCTGTGTGAGCAGTATTGACGAGGCATCATGTGAGTTTGTGATTGGCTGGGAGACTCGGTCAGCGTGTGCGGTGAAGCAGCGTGAGGTGGAGATGGTGAACGGGACGATTCAGGTTCCAGACACCGGAGCCAGCCTCAGTCTGGGAGCGCTCTACTACAGGTAACACAAGCTCACACTCGAAACGTCCACCTGGTTTAAACTTAAACACTCGATGTAGTACTTCTCTGGTTTATTCTCGATCTGTCCCTTCTCAGCCACCATCAGGCGTCTGGAGACATCCGTCCCAACGGTGACCGCTACATCTACCACATCCAGTTATCCGGCATCACCAACAGCTCGCTGTCCAGCTGTCTCGGTGCCAACATCTGCCAGGTCAAACTCAACGGACTGTACAGACGCAGGATTGGCTCCTCCAGCAAAGCAAAGTACTACATTAAAGGTAATTTACTGAATAGTTTAGAGTCCTGTTTCTTACTATAAAAAACACCATCTCCTCTGTCTTTACTGGTAAATTAGGTGGTTGAATTACAGCTAAAACTTTGGTTCATATCTCCACAACTGCTAGATGGATTTCACAATTTGGCACAAACAAGATAAATCCAATTATCTTCTCATCCAGCAGCCACTTCTACACTTGAGTTCATGACAGGATGCCTCAAAAAACAAATAATTCTCTTCAACATGTTGAATGCTAACATTAGTATATGTCCCATACTTCCATATAATGTCCTCTAAATACACTGATATGTAACTGTAGATTCACAGGAAGGTCGTTAGAAAGGATTATGTAATTTAGTGCTAATTAAAGGGAAAATGGAGACAGTGATTAAGTGGTACACTCACAATTAATTAATGCAGTTAAACTGCTAGTTTAATATGCACAAAGGTGAAACAGGCAAACATACAATTCAACATGAAAACTAATAATAATGAGTTAATATCTAATTGGGATTAAATAAAGCTTTTTTTTCAAGCAGATTCTTCAAGAAAACAACAACTGCTTCTAATGTTAGCATAGCTTAGCTGTACTAACACTACTGAATTAAGTCAAACAACAATTTTCCCTGTAATTACAAATTAAAAGCTGTTTCTTTCCAGGAAACCTTCAAGTGTTACTGAGCATGCTAATGTGCAAGTGTTAACATGTAACTCTATGTACGTCATTGCTAATGCTAAACATGTTATTGCTAACATAACGTGAATGTTAGCAGTAACATGTTTAGCATTATGTTAGTGAAAGCCACGAATAATTAGCATTACCATAACACATATGCATTAGCTAATGTGCAAGTGTTAACATGTAACTCTATATACGTGTACTCAGTGCTAACGCTAAACATGTTATCGCTAACGTGAATGTTAGCGATAACATGTTAGTGAAAGCCACGTATTATTAGCATTACCATAACACATTTTAGCTAATGTGCTAATGTTACTTTTTTAGCATGTTATCAGACTAAACTAACTCTTACTGTTGACCATCAGTTCATCACTGACTATTACACTGTTGTCCTAAAAAATGATGCTTTAAAGAACTGATTAAAATCTCAACAACTGTGTCAACAATCTTTTTTTTTTCCTTCAGGAGGAAACCTGGATGTGATGGTGCCCTCTGAGTCAGAGTGTGGGCGGGAGAAAACCAAAATGGTGTCATCGACCATCATGTTCCACTGTAACCCTTCAGCAGGCGTCGGCATCCCAGAGTTCATGCTGGAGACGGATGAATGCCAGTATCTGTTTGTGTGGCACACGGACGCTGTGTGCGGTCTCACGTGAGTACAATGCTACACATCTGGAATTTAGTTTTTACTCCAGGCAGTAGAAGTGGATTTTAAGATAATATGTTCAACTCTTCTTTTCCTGCAGAACTGTGAACGCGGAGTCGTACGATGACAACAGCAGCGATGCTACGGGTCTGTCCAGGAGGAGCCAGGCGGTGGGAGCGGTGCTGAGCCTCCTGTTGGTGGGTCTTACTGTCTGTCTGCTGGGACTTCTGCTCCACAAGAGAGAGAGAAGGTGAGGCCGAGAGCATCCTGCAACCCCACACAAGCTGTTTAAAGGGGACATATTCTGCTTTTTCTTATTCATATCCTGTTATGATGTCGGAACGTTAAACATGGTCAAAGTTCCTAAACTTGAAGTTATGTTAAAATGCCGCCTGCAAGTCAAAAGTCAGGGCTTAATCCATAAACATAAACGCTTCGTTTCCTACCTTGCTGACGACAAGCTGACATCAGGCGTTGGTTGCGAAGGTTTTTTTTTGTGTGACATTTTGAGTAAAGAACAAAAAGAAGTTAAATCCTGCTACTATAGTTTGTTTTTGGAGCTGGAGGAAGCTTCTTGAAGCCGACCAATCAGAACAGAGTGGGCTCATCAGGAGGCGGGTCTTAAAGAGACAGGAGCTAAAACGGCCTGTTTCAGACAGAGGCTGAACTGAGGGGCTGCATAAAGGACCAGTAGAAGATAAATAAGCAGTTTTTAACTGGAAATCATACAAAGATATTCCAGTAGAGCCCCAGAATATAAACATAGACGTGTAAATGTGCAGAATATGTCCTATTTAAAGAAATGCGTTGAATTTGCAGCATGTTTATCTTCATCTTTTGTTTTGAATATCTTCCTCCAGAGAGCTGGTGATCCAGAAGGTGGCCGGCTGCTGCAGGAGAGGAAACCAAGTCTCCTATAAATATTCCAAGGTAGACTGATTTAATGGATGAATCCTTCATTTTCAGCCAATCAGATACTCAGATTACAGTGCAGAAAAGTTGAGTGATTAGATACAATCTCATTAGATCTCACTGGCAATAAGAAATAGAACATAAAGACAGTTTAGTTCTTACTTCTTTTACACAGTTTAATTTGTTATAATCACATATGATCCTTTATGTAAATCCTCAGGTCAACATGGATGAAGACGGAGGTGAAGACGAGATGGAGTGGCTGATGGAGGAGCTCGAAGCTCCTCCCTTATCCTCCTCCTCGTCCTCCCATCGGGGCAGGAGTAACCACGGCAACGGCCACATCACGACCAAGCCGGTGAATACGGACGGCCTGCGCTCCTTCTCGCTGGATGAGCAGGACGACGACGACAGCGAGGACGAGGTGCTGAGCTTCCCGGGGGTTCGAGTGGTCAAACCGTCCGGTCCGTCCAGGAACTCGACTCACCGCAGCGCCTTCCTCCAGGTGAGCGTCGCCTCGCCGTCTGCCGTCCAGATGCTGTGACTTTTTTTTAGAAAACTCACCAACGTCACTTCTTCTTTCCTTTTTATTATTTCAGGAGGAGAGCGACGAGGACCTGGTCGGCCTCCTGGACGAGTCAGACAGGAAGAGGAAGAGCAGCAAACCTCGCTCTTCAGGCCGTAGCCACGGTAACAACACAGCAGCCAACAGGAAACGGGACGAGGACGACAGTGACGAGGACCTCCTCAGGGTGTGATGTCACTCCCTCCCTCCCTGCTTCCCCCCATCCAATCTGAACTATTCTCTCTCTCAGTGAATGTCTCCATAATAGCAACAACAACAACGACGACGACGACATACCGACAACATATTGAAAACAGAAACCTTTCCTTCTTTTTGGGATTCATTTTGTTGGACTGCACCTTTACTCGGCCTATTCAGACTCTATCCAGTCCACTGTCTACAGACTGTCAATGTTAGGTTTCTTATTTATTGGTAGCTAATTATTTAAAGTGTTCTTCAGGCCATTTTTTTTTTTTTTGACCTGCACCCAATTTTTCTTTCATAAATCTGAAATAATAATAATAATAATTTGCTTCACTGAAGCGACTTCAGTCTCGCCACATTTATCTAATAAAACACCGAACAGGCCAGTCGAGAGTCTTTCTCTCAACGTATTGACGCTGCGATGAGGCATGCCGGTAAAAAAAAAATCTTTTCTTCTAGTGTTTTCAAATGAAGCTGTGCCATTACTTTAGCACTTTACTGTAGCGATGATAAACTAGAAATGATACCAGTGTCATTGCAGAGAAAAACTTCGGCTACTTTTGGGGTTGATTTAGATTTTTTTTTTTGTGTTGTTTTCATCGGCCAGTTGCGACTTTTATTAGATAAATGCGGCGAGACGGGTACAGTTAAGTTGCTCGATAGTGAAGCAGATTTTTTTTTTTGGGAGGGGGATGGAGTTCCCTGGATGTAGTCGGTGAAGGTGTCGGCTTGTGTTGTTTCTTAAAGGGAATGATTTGTCTTTTCTTGTCGTTTACAGTTGCTATAATAGCAGATCTTTTCTCTTTCTCCCCCCCCCCGCCTGAAAAGAAAGCGCGATGCCTTCCTGATGATGAATTTACTTTTGCATTTTCATCGAATGAATCATGTCCAGCGACAGATTGATTTTTTTTTTTTTGTCTTGTTTTGATTAGACATTGTACATAGGTGATAATGTTCTACGATATGGATGTTTTGTTTGTTTGTTTGTTTGTTTATTTGTCGTCCTCACCGGTGTATTTTGCTCACGAGTTTGATTTTATGATTATTTAAATGGTTGTCTGAGCTGATTATCTGTCCGTGTCTCTGTTGTATGTGTGTGTGTGTGTGTGTGTGTGAAAATAAGAGATGGCCTTAAGTGTGAATGAAAGGTTCTGTGACGACGGAGGTTGTTGGGAAGTCGTTACGAAACTCGAGGTGTTAGTTCGACACATTTTAGGTTGTGTTGGTTTTTGAAGTCCTTCTCCCGCCAAAGCCATATTTCTACGGCCGCCGCTGGCACTAATTTATGGAAGTTGGGGAAATGTTTCCGCTTGCACACTCTCGCACATTATACGCTCAGTTTTGGTATTGAAGTCTGTGATTTTTTTTTTTTTTTTGGATGTCCTTGCTTTAAAAGTGAGATTTTAAACTCAGTAAAGCAAAGTGTTTGTTGTGCCGAAATCAGCCCTTTTTTTTTTTTAGCCAAATGCATGTCATAGTGAGACAAAAAGAAAGACATGAGACATAAATCGATCAGGAATGCAGGCAGCTGACTCGCGTTTAACACTTTTTCTGCTTAGTAATGAAACTAGAGCCTTCACAGAGGACATTTCTTTATTCAGAATTGAAATTAAACTGACTGCAGAGTGAAATAAGAGTGATGTGAGTGAGTCTACACAGTATAAACACACACAGAAAGTATTTGGGTCCGTGGTTCTTTCTTTTGGCACCATCCAAAGTATTTGATTTAAAGTTTCTTTGGGTTTACACAACTAGAAATTAAAACTCACAAATACAGCAGCTAAATTAGTGCACCAAAGAAGTTTTGGTGACGTTCTCCCAGGTTAGAGTCTAGTAATAGCAGGTCTTGTAGAGCCGAAACAGAAAATTATGCAGAAAATGAATTGGCAACTGTTTTGATAATTGATTAATAGTTCAGTTTTCAAAAAAAAATGCCAAACATTCGATGGAACCAGATTCTCCGATACGAAGATTTTTCTGCTATTCTTTGTCTTAAATCACTCCAAAAACATTTTCTTGAATCATATTAAGAAAATTAACTGGAACCAATTTTTTGATAATCAATTAATCGTTTAAGTCTTATCAAGTAAAAATGGGAAACATCTTCTTGTTCCAGCGTCAATGTGACGCTGTGCTGCTTTAATATTGTTGTTTTGGACTCTTGGTTTGATTTTAAGACGTCTTCTTGATGTGACGATGAGCATTTTTCACGATTTCCTGGTGTTTTTTTTTTTTAGATCAAACAATTAATTGATTAATCAAAATGTTGGATGATACCAACCATGAAACTGCAGCTCCTCTGATTGAGTCATTACAGGTCTCATTAAACCACTCCAAACAAAAATACTTTGGGTGAATTAACGACTTTCGGAGAGCATCTGTTGATTCGTTTGTGTCATTTTATATTGAATAGCTATAACAAAAATAGTGCACTTACACAGACATGTATATTTATGACATTCAGCACATTGATTAATTGATTGATTGATTGATTGTCTAAGGTACGAAGGGGAACAACAGTAGATTCACTGCTGGGATTTATCAGTATTCAACCCCAAAGTTCATGTGTTGATACAAGAAGATAAATATCATACAGTTATTATTTGGAGAACCTGTTTTTAAATATCCGACTATAAACGCATCACGCTGTTCCTACAACAGTCACGTCATCGCTAAAATCTCTTCAATCGATCAGCAACAGAAGGTTCACCATTCAGGGTATTTCTAAAGCTTTGTACACAAAATTTGTTAAACAAGTTTTTGTATGATGCCACAGACAAAAAAAAAAATCTTAAACTGGGATTTGCATCGGGAACATCAGTATTTTATATGGAGGAGTTTTGGTTTGTGCCATAATGGTGAAATTTAGAATTATAAAAACATCTTCATCTTCCTGTCCCTTCACTGTAGGTGTTCAGTAGCTTGTAAATTATCTCGGAGATCACAAACAACAACAACAACAGAGTGAAAATTCAAGCATTTAGCGTGGATTGATAGTTAAAGTTTTTGTTCACATCTTGCTACCATATAACTTGTTTCATGTTTGTCTGTAGGTTTTATTCATAGTAAAATCTTTGGGAGCATACAGAAGGAATGTGTTAATACATGGTAGATAAGGCAGGTTTCCATTGAACAATTAGAGCAATTACAGCAAAAACTTAGAAATTAACTCGAGCCTGCTGTGACAGACTTAACAGACGTTTTTTTTTTTTTTTAGCATGTGAAGTTCTCTGAAAAGTAACCTCTTCAAATTTGTGACCCTGTTATGAGGTTTTGAACTGGCATCTATCTGTGTTTGGCACTTTGTAACTCACCTCTCCCGAGGAGACGTCGTAGCGCTCGTCCTCACAGAGAAGCCGATGGTACCGTTCTACGTGACGTCCTTTTCCCATCCTTGCATAAAGTCTGTTTCTGCTGTATTTAGCACCAAAGTCTGTGTGGCTCTTCTGCATGGTACTGTACTGAACCGTCTCTTTCCTAATGAAGATATGAATTGATGTTCTTGTGCTTTTTTTTTATCCAAACTATAGCTATAGAACTGTTTTTGGGTTGTGTGATACTGATTCAGTGTCAGATGAACGAGCTGCGAGAATAAAAGCGTCTAAAAAAAAAAGCACAAGAAACTTTCTGTGATGATTCAGTACTGTGGGAGGTCATTATTATGTTTTAGTTGGTGTAAAGTTATGTTTGATATGTTTTTTTTTTTCAGCTCTGCCTGTTTTCCTATTTAAAAAGAATATTGATGTAAAAAATATTGCATTATTTGAATAAATAAGAGATCCGCTGTTAAAAGTGTGTGTGGTTTGATACTCTGTTACTGAAGTTTCTCATTAATCTTATTCATTGAATGAAGAAAAAATGAATAAATGAGGAATTGAGACCTGAAAGGAAACACATTTAAGTCTAGAAAACATAAAAGACAGATCCGGGCAATGAAAGGATTTGACGTGGACTTGCACCTGATCGGAATCACTTGAGACTTGACTTGAAAGATGAGATTTTACTTGGACTCGTTTCAAAGGGCTTTAGATTTGAATTTAACGTGTCTTATAATTACTTGACAGACTTTGCAGACTTGACCTGGACTTGTCTTGACTAACTCGAGACTTTAATCTGACTCGTTTTAATATTGAAACTTTCTAAATTTAACCTCATCTAGAGCACTGGCTTCATATTTATTCTTATTTATTCATATTTATCTAATAGGAGACAATGTGTTAAAGTTGGTGACACACTGTCCAGTAACATGAAGTGCACAATGGATGTTCCACAAGGGTCTCCTATTTTTTAGCCTATATATTAATGATTTCCCTCAACAGTGTCATGATGCAGAACTACGAATGTATGCAGATGACACCGTTGTGTACATACATGTAATAACAGCTGAGTTAGCTGCTGCTAAGCTAACAATTGCATTGGAAAGGATCACACATTGGCTTGATCATGTCTGAATCTAAACAAGACAAACGGTATGTTTTTCTCTAAAACTATGGTACAACCTCCTAATGCTGATATTCTAATCAAAGCTGAAAAAAATTGACTGATACTGATTTACTGATTTTAAATATCTTGGTGTGACACTGGATCCAAATTTGAACTTTAAGAAACATGTTTAAAAAAACAGTTAAAACCATAAAGTACAACTTAGCAAATTTTAGACATATTAGAAACTGTCCCTCTTTGGACACAGCAAAAATATTTATGCAGCTATTATTCTTTCCCAGATGTCTTATTGCATCACATGTTGGGGGCAGACTGGAGAAACAGCCATAAAACCTCTTGAGTCCTTATATAAACAAACTCTAAAAAATCTGGACAAAAGCCAATGCATTTCCATCACTGTGGGGTACTGGAGAAAAACAATTTACTGAGCTTTGAGAATTTTAGATTATTCTCAAATTTGTGCCTAGTTTATAAAATGTTAAATGGTTTGGCCCTTCCTCCACTATGTGACTTTGAGTACACATGCTCAGTAAGTTCTATTAGAACGTCCAGAATATCCTCTATACAAGATTGTACCATTGTACCATTTCGTCGCACTGCATTTGGGCAATAGGGTCCTCGCCCTTAGGTTTCTTTCTTTATTATTACGCCACTTAAACCCTTAATTTGACCCCCTAAACATGCTCAAAAACTCACCAAATTTGGCACACACATCAGGTCTGGTGAAAAAATTGATAAAATGTAAAAATTAACCACCAAAGTGCCAAAATGTGCTCTCTAGCGTCACCTATGTAACTAAAATGGCCGCCATGGCCTGTAGGAATGTTGTAGAGAGATCAAACCAAGACTCAATTATTCATCTCATCAAGACCTACAAATCTGACACCCCTGACCTAAATCCAACAGGAAGTCCACAATTAGCCTTTCAAAATAAGACTTTGCCCCAATTTTGGCCCCCACACAAATGCTATCTCCTCTGAGGGCGTTAATGGTATCGGCTTCAAACTTTAATAGATGACTTATGACACTATGCTGAAACACTATGTGGTTTTTTTTGTTTGTTTGGTTTTTTTTGTTTGTTTTTTTTGTCTTGTTTTTTGGGTTTTGTTTTTTTTTTTGCTTTTTACTGTTTGTTGTTGTGCTGTTGTATGTTTTTTTTGTCGGGGACTACAGATGCAAAGTAGCTTCAAGCTAACTCTGGTGTAGTGCATCTTTCATGTTTCAAACTGCACACTGTCCCATTCAATAAATAAATCAATCTTGGGACTTGATTTGGACTTGTCTTGATTGACTAGAGACCAACATGTCTGGAATGACTTAAGACTTGATTTGGCTCCAATATACCAACAGACAGCTCTGTCAGGTATTGTTCACATTAGATCAAACAAATAATATGATAAAAACTGAAGTATCTTGGTGGCGTTCTCTGTCTATTACAATGAGAATTCACCTACTAATTTATTAAGGGAAAAAGAAGAATGAAATATGAAGGCCAGTCGCTCTTCCACTGCAGTCCTTGTTGATGCTTTCATTGTTTTCCCAGAGAGGACATAGACACTGGTTGACTCATGCCAGCTGCTTCTTTTGATATAATATCTATTCACTGGGAAGGTGTTCTAGTCATCACCTTAAACCCCTCAGACCACCAGGACTTCACCAGGGAGCGATGAGAGTCCCCCGCTAACTTCCTGAGGACTTTTCTGACCTTTTATTAAGTTGTAGAAATGCAAACCTGAGCTTTGGTGATGGCATTTTTATCACAAACCTGTTAATGTTGCAGCAGACGAATAAGCTGTGAAAAAGAAAAACTAATTCGAGTCATTATGCTGCCGTCTTTACTTTTGTCAAAGAACAAATGACTAATGTTACCTTTAAAACTCGACAAGCATTCATATTTCTGCCAGATCTTTACGTCTAACAGATTCCCAGAAACTAGACGGGTATGTTAACTGATTGACAGCATTACTGACTGTGTGTGCATGAGCTGCAGAGACGAGAGGTGCACAAGCAGGCCCATGTGTCCATGTTGGTGCGTTTATGTTAATTAACCCCCTGGGCAGGCCATGGAGGCTCTCTGCCAGCTTCAAGTGATACAATTGTGGTATGACGTCTGAAAAAGTGATAGCAAACATGTTTTAATGCTCTGCTGCACAGCCTGTAGACCTTTGCTCCTGTTTGTCTTGTTAAAAACCCAGTGGAGAGACATTTCAGTGGTCACTCTGTGGTGTTCAGACACTGTGATTCAAATTGGTCAGAGTCATCTTTTCTAGTCTACTCCACCAACACCACCACAACCATGACCACTTTTGACGACATCTTACAAGAAGCTGGGGAGTTCGGCCGCTGCCAGAAGCGCATCTTCGCCCTGCTGTGTATGGTGTCCATGCCCTGGGCCGGTGTGTACGTTGGTATTGTGTTCCAGGGTTACACCCCAGATCACTGGTGTCGGGACTCTGCGGTGGTGGACAGGAGGCAGGGGTGCGGCTGGAGCCTGGCGGACAGTCGCAGGCTGACGGTGCCTCTGGTCAACAACTCTGGAGTGCTGCAGCAAAGCAGCTGTGAGCAGTACGAGGTGAACTGGAACGCCACATCGCTCACCTGTGATTCACAAGAACTGGACCTCAGCAAAACTCCCACAACTGCCTGCAAAGATGGCTGGGAGTACGACTACGAGGGAAGGCAGTCCTTTGTTACTGAGGTGAGATTAGATTTCATAGTGAGGTTGTTCTGTTTTGTGTTAATTTTGTGCTTTAATAACAATTTTCGGCTTTGAGAAACTTATTTCTGCAGCTTGAAAGAATGCATGTAAATCAGAATATAGCAATAAGGTTGATTTTAAAGGTAGTAGCAACTGACATGTCATTTTTATATGTTTTGCATAAATCAAAATGCAAAGATGGTCATAGATGCTGCCACTCCTGCAATGTTCTACATGTGTACATGTGCACTTTTTCTTATTTAACCTTCTTAAAGAAAAAGCAGGTGTAGAAAATAAACGTAATGATGGCTGAATTCCATTTAGCTGCTTCAGTGTCAGGGTCCTGGTATTTTGCACGTTAGCTCACTGTCACTTACTTGTACAGAACGGAGCTATCGTTAATGTTATTAGTAACGCTTGTGCTTTTTCTACAATGACAAGTCAAAATTTCTGCTGTAAAAAAGGCTTATTGGGAAGGAGAGAGGTGTAAGGGTTTCAATTTTTTGAAAGACTGCTGCACTGATCAGATCTGGTTTTGGGGTTAAGAAGCAATAATGATAATAAAAGCATAATTTTTACAGCACATTTCATACAAAAAATGAACTACAATGTGCTTCTCAATTGAAAAAATTCTCTAAAAATACAGATGCCAGAATAGGAAAATTAAAAACAGAAGTCAAGTTTATTTGTTCAGCACATTTCAACAACAAGGCAAATCAAAGTGTTTCACATAAAACATAAAAGGCATGGAGAGAAAATGTAAAAGTAACACATTATAAAAAAAAGACACATTTAAATACAGTTAAAAAGAATTAAATGGAAAATAAAAATAAGATAAAATAGAGTAAAACAGGAGAATAATAGTTACAGTGTAGTGCGAGATATGAATCAAGAGCTCCAAATTTGATTTAATAAAAGGCAATGTCAAACAGAAACGTCTTCAGCCTTGAATTAAAAGAACTGAGAGTTGCAGCAGACCTGCAGTTTGTAACAGTTAGGATTGAAAAAAGAGACTAATAAAGAAGAGGTTTAAAAACAAATGATAAAATGACAATTAATACTGCAGGTGAGGTTAGAGTATAGTAAAAGTTTCTGGGTAAAAGCATAAAAAGATAAGTTTTAAGTTTTGTTATAAAAGTTGTAAGTGGAGAGCAGATTCTCATCTCTACAGGAAACTAAATGCAGCATCACAGTTGACTTCAGTCCTGGACTGAGGAGCAGTTAATGTGAAGAAGTCGACTGTGTTCTGTTATTACTTCCACTGTCACACAAGCAAAACTCCTGCTGGGACATAACTCAAAGTGTGATGTGTTTGAAAGTTACAGTCTATAGATGGCAGTGAATCAATCCAACAGCAGTGTTGAATTATGCTTTGAATATATTTAAATTACATAAATCATACAGTCTGTGCTGTTTTGCAACAGTCCTCATAAAGGTAAACACAAGGTGCTCCTAAAGACACAGGTTTAAATTATGTAGAGATTTTAAACAGAAATAACACATTTTTTACTTATAATTGTGATAAGTCAATATAAAGTAAGTTCTGAACTGTAAACGATAAATTGACGTTATTATCGACATTGTGTGTCTGTTCCAGTTTGACCTGGTGTGTTCAGATAGCTGGTTGGTGGACATGTACCAGGCCACTCTCAACATCGGCTTCCTGGTCGGGAGTATCGCCATCGGTTACCTGGCTGACAGGTAAAGCTGTGACTGAGTCATAACTGAGTTCACCTGCACTCAAATACATAAAATTCTGTAACATTTCTGTGTTTTTTTTTTTTCCTCCAAGGTTTTTAATGAGGATTCATGGGAAATGTAGTTTAATGTAGTATCATTTTGAAAGACACTAAGAAACAGGATATGTACGGAGGCCCTGAGGTGCAACAACATTACAGAAAATATTGTGTTTTGTTAATGTGTTTTCTGAAATGTCGTTGTGTTTTGCACCTCAGGGCCCCCGTAAGTACTGCAGTAGTTGAACTTGATTATTAATTAATTTATTGTAATCATACCAAGGTGTAATTTGAGGAAAATTAAATTTTACATTAAAGATTGCTGCTAAAAGAACAAGTCCCCCTATTTAGCATTTATAAGCAGTATAACAGGTGGATTATAACTCACTTTAATATAATTATAAGCAGATTTTAAGAGTTTATTCATTTACTTTTCACATTAATTTAATGTGTTTTACAATATTGTCATTCATTATCTGTTAATACATCAATCTCATTTATGGGGTCTCATAAGAAGGACATTAATAAACACTTATATCTACTAGCAACTACATTACAGTGTGTTATAGACAGTTATTGGGTTGTTTTTAGGAGTCTTAAATTGTTTTATAGGATGAAACATTTTACATTGTATGGGAGATTTTTATTTATTATTTATACCTGCAGTGTTTCGTATTTGGTGATATTTGTTTTATGTTGTTTGTCTGAACTCATCGTGGTTGCCTATCTTAGCTGGGATCTTGAAAAATATATTTTTAATCTCAACAAAGCTTTCCTGTTCAAATAAAAAGGTTAGAGAAACCAGGACAGGCCCTGACCATGTTGAGCTCCCCAACACTGCAACACCCTTTTGCTTTTTAATTGAACTTGAATTTAATAAAGAAGATAATGAATAAAATAAATAAGTATACATAATAATGAATACAATAGTGCTTACAACAATAATAATTATTAGGGACCTTGACGTGGCATTTTGAACATGAAAAACACTCATGTTGTCAAGAACTGCACACAAGAATTGAACAAAATGCTACAAGAGATTTGAGCAAAAATAATGCTTGGATGGATTCACATGAAAATAAAGTAAATCAATAATATACCCTAATAAGTCTGCATGATAATAGTAAAAATAATAAATTATTTTTGATTATTTAGATAGAAAAATCAAATTGTCAGACCTAAATAATGACAGATATGGTTTACAAAATACAATAAAATGTTAAAAATTAACAAAACGCCTCGGGCACCAAATGAGTGCCCGAGGCGTTTTGTAAATCCTTTGCCACAGGCCTCCCTTGAGGGAAACCATATATTAAATGTTAGCATACTGCTTGAATGTACTAAATCATGTCACGGATATTTTAATAAATGAACTGAGGTCTGATGAGATGCCTGCATGTGCTTTGTTTGTTGCTCTGTCTCCAGGTTTGGCAGGAAAATGAGCTTCCTGATGTCCAACCTGTTGAATGCGATCGCAGGGATCCTGGTGGCCGTCGCTCCAAACTACGTGTCTCTACTGGTGTTCAGAACGCTCTACGGGTTTGGAGTGAAAGGCGGCTGGGTGGCCGGATACGTGCTGAGTAAGAAAAACATTCATCCTTAAATCCTTTATCCCTCCCTGTCTCTTAAATCATACACAAGTGTGAATTCTGTAAAGTCAAAATCTCACACCTCAACCGTTATTCGATATGTGACACCTTCTTCTTCTTCTTCTACTTCCTCTTCTTCAGTCACAGAGCTCGTCGGCGTGGAGTACAGACGTACAGTGGGAGTCATTTACCAGATGTTCTTCAGCGTCGGCATCCTCATCCTCCCTCTGCTCGCCTACTTCATCACTGACTGGCGCTGGCTGCAGGTCGTCATCACCGCCCCCTACATCGTCTTCCTGTCCTACTATTGGTGAGAAACACTCCTTATTTTAATTTCATGGTTTATTCAGAAACAGAAGTTTTAAAATTTCTCCACATTTCACTTTTTGACAAGATTTCAAAAGGAAAAAATACAGTTAAAACAAAAATTTCCTTATATGAAGGTGAAGTCAGGTGACATAGGACAACAGGTAAAATGGGACAAATAAGGTTTTACATGTTGGGCTCTTTGAATATTAGCAGCTAATCACCAAACATGGCATTGCATTGTTGCTACAAATGTCTTTTACATGAAACAATCATTTTGATTAGTCTGAGATAACTGGGATGGGTGGAGCAAAGATTTAAAAAAAATCACCAGTCCCAGAACTTGCAGGATAGCCTAAACCGTGTGGCATGTTGATTTTCTCTTTTTGGTAATAAGAGTTAAAACAATAAAGGTATAAAACCAAAAACAGTTGTAGGATGTTGCATTTTATTAACTGTTTTGCTTACAATCAAATTAGTTTCACAATATACTTTACTTTTTATGGGAAAGGGTTTTGAATGATTGTCCCATTTTACCTGAATGCAATAGGTAAAATGGGACAATTAATTAAGCTAAAATGGTACATTTTTCTGAAGTGAAATCGGCATGTTGCTAAGCTACCAGGTGCCATAAAATCATGAGTGTGCTAGCTTATACTGAACTGATAAATGGATTTAAAAAACAAACAAACGTGAAATACAATTGTTCTTCAATTAACTTGAATTGTATTGGTGTCCTCCATCAGTAAGGGTTTTGATGTGTTTGAAGGCCCAAAGTTTCTAAAGTATTTTACTTGGTAACACATTTTCTTTATAGAAATATAGCAGAGATCCATAACAAGTAACACTTAAGGTAGTCTGCAGAATTTTAGGTGGTTTTCTTGGTAATCTACCAAAAAGTATCCCAAATTACCTGTCTTCACCCTATTTGTGACCATTATTTTGTACATAAAACATATTAAAACCTTGTTGTTTGCTGGCAAAAATACAAAATCAAACACATTTCTATAAGATCAGTTTTCTATTTGCAGGTTTATCCCAGAATCTCCAAGATGGCTTCTGTCACAGAACCAGCAGGCCAAAGCGGTGGAGATCACAGAGGCCATGGCCAAAGAGAACAAGATGACTCTGTCCAAGAACATCGAGGTAGCTGCTGGTTTTAGAAAAGACACAAAGACACCAGATCATACTGTGTCCAGTTTACTGAGGCAGTTATAGACAAAATCTACGCATCTGTTATCCCCAAATTTAAATCCGGGGGTCGATTTGAATTGCGACGATATGTGAAATTGGCAAACTGGTTTATTTCTGTTGTCATTGTCAGCCATAATTGTAACATTTAAAGATATACAGTTAAACACAGTGGTCTTATGCTTACTTTTAATTACTTTTACATAAGCGTATTTACATAAGCTTCTTTGTTTATTTCTTTACTTGCTTAAACTGACATTTTGTTTTGCTCCGTGGCATTAAATTGTATGTGATGAAGGGGGTTTCTACCCAGAAGTTACTGTAAACAAACATGTGTGTTAATATCCTGTTAGATGATTAAGATACAGTGCCGGTTGAGGCAGTTCTTTGATATCACACAGCGGTTATCAAAATACACACGAAATTGTGAAATACACAGAATTAATATGTTTAAAAAGATTAACAAATGTATACATTTACGTTGACAATCTTTTTGATTACAAACATTTCATCTAAATGTATTTCTGAACCTGCAGACTCTGGCAGATGATAACGCAGACACGTGCACCGCCTCCTTCATGGACCTGATCCGAACTCCAAAAATGAGAAAACACACATTTATTCTCAGCTACAACTGGTGAGTACTGTAGCTGAAATGTTTTTTTTTCTCTATTATTCATTTGTTGTCTGTGCAATGCTGTTGTATTTTTTTTTAAAGGATTTTATCCATTTATCTATTTTATTCTACACTTTAATTCATTTTCCCCTTGTTCATCATAATTATGTATGTGTTTCATTTAATGGTAATTCTCAGTGTCTATAAAACACTTTGGTATTTGTGCATTTGTTGTTTTTAAATGTGCTCTATAAATAAATTACCATAACTATTGACAGTTTTAAAAAAAAGAATATTGAACATTTACACATTTACATGGATTGTTTTTGTTTTTCAAACTTATACTTTGTCTGAAAATATAACAGTGGAAATGAAATCCCCATCAGTAGCTCACTTTACTACTAAACTACTATTTGTAACTATTATAGATTAGCTTCACTTTTAAGTTCATCAAGCAACATTCAAACCTTAAAGAACCCCTCCAGACATGATTGAAGATATATAAAAATACTATAATTTGTGTCTTATATAGTCTTTCAACAAAAAAAAGTTCAAGTATCTCCTTAAAAATACATTAAATTACATCATCTCCTTCTCCCTCACTGAAAAATCCAGAATCTATCAAATTGCAAATATATTTCATTTTAAAAGTTTAACTGCTGGACACCAGATGTCTCCTCCTTCACTGTAAAGTCCACTCTCAGTGTTTGTGTACTGGAGGATTCAAGTTTCCATATCACTCTTGTTTAAGTTGCACAATTGGCTCCAAATTAGTTGTGATGTCACAAATCATGCTCGTAGGCCGACCCCTTAAAATCTGATTTAAGGTGAGCTCAGTGAAACTTTCCACTTTCAGCACATGAATGTGAAAACAAACTCTGCACATACATCATTCTGCACAGAGAAGAGAACAACGTCCAACTGAAGGAACAAGAAGAAAAACATGTTTTTGAGTGGAGGAGACTTTAAATCAAGGAATCCAGTGGTTTAAAATAACATAATGAGCTGCTTCATTTAGGAATTTTACATAAATCTTCTACTTATTTAATACTTTGACAAGCAGCTGCAGTGAAACTGTTCAAACATGCATTTAACTTTTGGCTTTTCAACAAGAATCTAATCTGTTATTTTCTAAGATGGTGGTCATCTCATGTTCAATGAAAGACATCACATGTGCTTCCGGGGGTAGTTCACGTCGTTTCTCCCTCCATCTCTTCACCAGGTTCACCAGTGCTGTGGTCTACCAGGGTTTGATTATGAGGCTGGGTATTCTGGGAGGAAACGTCTACATTGACTTCCTCATCTCTGGCCTGTTGGAGTTCCCTGCTGCCTTCCTCATACTTTTCACCATTGAGCGCATCGGCCGACGCCTTCCCTTCGCCACCGCCAACATTGTAGCCGGAGCAGCTTGCTTCATCACTGCCTTCATTCCCGACAGTGAGTCTTAGGGGAGGTTAAAAGGTCCAATAAACGACATTCAGATATAGTGGAGTAATGGTGTCCTGAGCAGAGAATGAAGTCACACTCCCTCTGTGTGTGTTGTAATACAAGCTTCTCTGTTCTTTGCTTTGATAGCTGGTCTGGCCACGTGTGCATGTTAGTGGCTCCATGTCCTCCATGAATCTCCAGAATCTTGATCCATATTTGATCAGCACTGCCTAGTTTGACAGTTTGATCTGAGTTCCATGAGTTGTCAGTTCAGGAACCCATTCTATTTTCCCCAACTTTATTAAGTAAATGACATGTGCACGTTTGTTTTGGTGTGAGATGCTGCTGCTGCTGTAGTGCGACATCTAGTGGCAGAATGTCGTATATTGCACCTTGACAAGCTAATACAAATAATGGGTGGAGCTGTTTTTTTAATTAGAAGTTTCCATTCTGAGAGCAAAGACAGACTGCTCGCTCACCATCCATCCATCCATCCAATAATGAAATGTTTGTCTTTTCTTGCAGGTATGTTCTGGTTTAAGACAGTGGTGGCCTGCATCGGTCGGCTGGGTATCACCATGGCCTTTGAGATGGTGGTGTTTGTTAACACTGAGCTCTACCCAACATTTGTCAGGTGAAATGTTTTCTGACTAACATCAGTACAAATATTCATTTAATATACAATGAGCCACACCAACAATAATAAATAATATATAATAATATAATATATAATATATAATAAATGTTAAATGACCACAAAATGTTCCAACATTTAAAAAGCGAAATTCAAAATGATCAACCAATTTTGCCAATTTTGCCAATTTTACACGTTAACATCATGGATGTATTAAGGATATTAAAAAGGTATTAAGGTTAACATGCTAAATGTTACATGCAAAAAGTAGGAAGATAACTGGTTAACATCCAATACCTGTGTACCATAGGCTTTATGGCATGCATACATTAGCATATTAACATGCTAACTTTCCCAATAAATTTAAAGTACAGCGGCTGACAAGAAAAAGCCACTGTACAAAAACTGCATCTCTTGGGTGCCAAAAATATTTCCCAATTAAAGAGCTGCTGGACACAAATCATTGAGGAAAAGTAAATGCACTGTTTGTGTGTGTGTATATATATATATATATATATATATATCAGATGATGGCTTTGAAACACAGTAATGACCCTGATCTGTTGTTCTTCTGTATTCAGGAACCTGGGAGTGTCTGTGTGCTCGACTCTGTGTGACGTCGGAGGCATCGTAGCTCCCTTCCTGCTCTACAGGCTGGCAGTCATTTGGCTGGAGCTGCCACTCATCATCTTCGGTGGGTTTCATGCACACTTCTAGTGGGTCATAAGTGATGATGGAGAGGGATTACTTTTGTATGAGTTGTATGAGTTTTTCTTAAAAAATCCTGCATAATATATCTTTAATATTCTAACTGTTGTTTGATTTGTCTCTTTTCTTTAAAAAAAAAAAAAAAAAAGTGATGCACTGTGTGAAAGTTGCTAGTTAAATAAAGTGTATTATTATTATTATTATTATAATAAACATGATACACTTATATAATATGATGCAGTACTTTTACTATTAATTTACCCAAAGTACACTGATGAAAATCAAAAAAATGGTCTTACACGTACTGAAGTAGTATCCTATAATAATATAACACTCTAAAAGAAGCACGATGAGTACTTTTTATACTTATGTACTTTTACTTAACATTTTGTATAATGGAGTATTTTTAGACAGCTGTATTTTGTACTTTTATTTAAATAAAGGATCTGAATACTTTCACCACTAGCGACAAGCAAGAAGCCTATTTTTATCATACTAACTTTTAATTGGTAAGGTAATCAATATACAGTATTGAGCTGCTGATTTCCCCTCTAAACCAGACTGTCTGAGTACAGTTACAGTTTTACATACTAATGTAACAACAACAACAACAGTCAGAAATCAGTTTTGCTGTGATGTAATAAATCTGGATGTGAAATGGACGTTGTTAGAGATTCTTTATGTATTATTAATGGTAAGAATATCTTGTACTATCATGTGCAGGCAGTCTAGCTTTCCTGGCTGGCGGTTTGGTGTTGCTGCTTCCCGAGACCAGAGGTGTGCCGCTGCCCAACACCATCGACGACATCGAGTTCCCAGAAAGGTGAGAATCCGTCGCTGAGCAAGAAAAGAAAACACAAGGCCCTTGAATAGTTGTTTTTTCATAAATTAATATGTATATATCCCTCTTTATACTGTATATACACATATACTTGATACAATTTCTCACATTTCTCTCAATGATTAAATATCTTTCTGTACATAATGTTTTTTTTTGTGTGTGTTTAGAGCGAAGGAGAAAACTATGCTGAAGAGCCAGCAGATGACCAACCTGCTGCCCAACAACGACGTATCGACCAACAAAGATCCAGCAACTGTTTGATCTGTTTCTGTAACAGAAGTATTTATTTTTGTTGTTTAACAGTGTTGCTCGTTGTTTGTTAGATACTTCCTTTAAATTCTTGTTTTTGACTGTGTTGCCCAGCTGTTTCCTATGTTTGTCTTTGACCATTATCACCTTCAAATATTGTGTTTTAGATCAACTCTTTTTTTGTTTGTGAGTGATGTTAGATGAGTTATTGAAATGTACTGAAATATGTGTATTACTATTGGTACAGTCAGCATAATATGAGTGGTGGTATTATTATTATTATTATTATAGAGTGATGTGCCATCATTTTATCATTAAATTATTAAAGAGTTTTCTTTTAACAGAACTTTGACTCTGGGAGTTTTCATACAAAAACAGAGTATTTAATAGACTTTCGTGCTTTACAAGACATAATACAACATAAAAAAGAAAGGAATCATAGCAGATGAAGTGATTAAAAAGTGCAAAACTAAAAACACACAATAAAAAACAAAACAAAATGATGCCCCAGTGCTTACAGGTTACCCAAACGCTTTTTAAAAGAATCTGCAGACCACTCAATCACCTAGGGTCTTAATGCGGGTGTGTGAAACAAACAAGTTCAGCACATTTGACCTAAGAAAGTGAGCTGAGGGTGGACTAGAATGTGCAGTGCTCTGTAAGTAAGAATGAATTTTAAAAACTGGATCCCATACTCAACAGGGAACCAGTGAAGAGATTTAAGAATAGGGTGTCAAGTGGCAACTAAGCAGCATGAAGTCAGGGTTTTCAATGTCACGAAGGTGTCTCTCTTTTAACTTGGCTACATCACCATGGTAACTTATACCGCAAACTTAACCTGGTCTGGAGCAGGTTATGTTCCAAGTGTCACACCCTGCCTGGACTTTGTGTGTTTTTTGGTCTTTTTGTGTTCTTTGGGGTTTTCTTGTTATATTTGGGTGGTGGGTTTGGACTGCCTTTTGTTGTTTAGCCTGGTGTGTTGTATACTTTAGTTTAGGTTCATGGTGTCAGGTTGGGGAAGCAGGAGTGTATCCAAACACAGAGGCCGGAATGCAGATTTGATGAAAATCTACTTTAATAGTGGATGGTCAAGAACAGGCAAACAGAACTAGCAGACGAAACAAAACTAATGATCCAACAAAGACTCAACTCGAAACCAGACCTTAAATACAGACTAAACTAATCAGGGAATGGGGAACAGGTGACGAGACACAAGGGCAGGCTGGGAGTGATTGGCTGAGGGAAACACAAGAAGCAGGGCAGGGTTGACGAGACTGATACAGGGCAGGTGAGGAGGAGTACATGAACACACAAGGGGGAAACAGTAACAAAACCAAAACCCAGAAAACACAATATTCTAAATACAACCCACACCAATATGTCCAAGAACCACCATGAACCTAAACTAAAGTATACAACACACCAGGCTAAACAACAAAAGGCAGTCCAAACCCACCACCCAAATATAACAAGAAAACCCCAAAGAACACAAAAAGACCAAAAAACACACAAAGTCCAGGCAGGGTGTGACACCAAGTTTCGGCTTAAATCGGCAATAAAAAGTGCTGCCCTTTCACTAACTACTTGATTTGCTTGATTTGTCCGTTCAACACTGCTGGTACTGCAGCTATTAGAACACTGATTAGAAAATTGATTAGTCTTTTATCATACATACCATTGATTTGATATGTCACGTTGTAAATTTGTAATGGTGCGAGAGGTTAGGGTTACTTGCAGGATGGGATTTTGTTACAATATATCAAATTGTATTTCAAAAAAACCCAAAAAAACCAAAAACAAAAACAACTACTAATGAAGAAATACTTTGAACAAAAAAAAAAAAAAGAGATTAATCTATTGGTATTTATCACAGGTAATATTCAATCTATAATAATATTAATTTCACTTTGATTTCGTCAGAATCTAAAGTGATTTCCACTTATCCTTCATTATGGGACTGAGTCAGACCTGAATGAGTATAATGTTTAAATCTGTTGCATCAAGTTTAAAGTTTAAGAGCTCTGGATGTGGGAGGTACAGAGAGTGCATTGAGTGGTAAAATAAGTATAGTAAGTATCTATATTATTCATTGCTCTCTGTTATAATGGTCTGTTCCTCCTGACTGAAGTAAGCGGCACGCCATAGGTCCATTTTGTGCTGAAAAAGAGTCAAATGATGCGCCAAACGCCCCCTTTTACGGGGATGTGCACATAGTCTGAAGCAGAAAGCCTGGGTTAACAAAGAAAGTTCATAACCACCGTCGTGATACCACTTATTTTCTGATCGCGAGTTTAGGGTTTGTTGAGCCAGCTCACACAAAGAAAGCCTCGGTATGTTGAACTTGCTTCGTAGTAAAACCCCTCTGGTGAAGCCCAGGGAATGGTTCACAGGAGATCCCACGGTGAAGATTGGAGATTGGTAAGTAAGTAAGTAAGTAAGTAAGTAAACTTTTATAAAGCACCTTTCAAAACCAGAGTTACAAGGTGCTTTACAATGCAAATAAAAACAAGAGACAAATAAAATAGAATAAAAGTATATAAAAAAAGTGTAACACATAATATCAATATAAAAACAATAAAAGCATAATAACTACACAGAAGTCAGATACAACAATAAAAAACAGTGAAAGCAATACAGAAAGTAATCAGATATTAAGCAATAATGTGCTTACGAAACAGGTGAGTTTTTAAGAGCTTCTGCATTTTTTATTACTAGGGGAAGGCGGTTCCAGAGGGTGGGGGGCCACAACCGCAAAAGTACAGTCACTCTTGGTATTAAGCCTAGATTTTGGCACAGCCAGAAGGCATTGATCAGCAGACCTCAGTGATCTCACTGTGGTCAGGGGACACAGTAACTCAGAGATATAGAGTGGGGCAAGTCCATGTAGTGCCTTATAGGTAATTAAAAGAATTTTAAAAATCAATTCTACAATCTATTGGTAGCCAATGTAGGTTGGCCAACACTGGTGAGATGTGTGCCCTACACCATGTATTAGTTAGCAGTCTGGCTGCCGCATTTTGGACCAACTGGAGACGAGACACAGAAGAACGACTCAGGGTGGACACAAAAGCATGACTTATTTTTTCCAGATCTTGATTGGATAATATGGCTTTGATTTTTGCAGTGTTTCAAAGGTGGAAGAAACAGGACTGGACCACTTTCTTTATGTAACACTCAAAGTTCATGTGACGGTTAAAGAGGACTCTCAGGTTTTGTGAGGCTTGCTTGACATTTACTGCTAATGGACCGATACGCTGCTGTACTTTTTCAGAAAAGCTCTCAGGGGCCGATAATAAGGACCTCTGTTTTGTCAGGGTTAAATTGGAGAAAGTTGTCTGGCATCCAGTTCTTGATATCTGTTGGTGGGTCCAGGTTAAGAGAATGGAGTGGACAGGATGAGGCAGACAGAACTGCAGGGAAGAGGGGAATAAGGTTCAGGACTGTGTATGATGCAACAAACATCTAGCAAATAAGCTTAGGAACAAAGGGCTGGAAGCGTAGTACTGACTCAAGTAGAGGCTACGATCTGGCAGAGCTGAGAATATATAGGTAGGGTTGATTGCGGGATGAGGTACAGCTGGTGGTGCTCTGCTCTGACTCCGGCACACCTGTCCCCTCTCATGCACAGGGAGAGGAGGGAGAGAGCGACAGTTAGGAAGACATGGAAGTGGAGGGAGCGTCAGGGGAGACAGCAGGAGCAGATGTAACATAGGGATAATGTGAGACCGTCTATTTGACCTAGTGGGACTAGGACTATCTTAACATGCTTTTAGGGAATGGTGCCCTAGTTTGTTGGCTGGGAAATCATCAGATAGGACAGGAGAGAGAGCTAGACAGGGTAGGGCAAACATTACGGGACAAAAACGGCACTCAAAAAGTCACAAAATCACAACATCCTGGGAAGATGACATCCGTTTATTGGGTTATAGAGTGACCTCTGCTCCCGCTTCAAATTTCCTTTTGAGCAATACTTGCCTTTGTCTTTTTGGCTCAACCTGCACATCTCCTGTGATTGTATGACTATTTCGTTGTGATTGTATTGTATTTGAATGTAGCATCTATGTGAATCTTTTAGGTCCACTGCTAGCCTATATAATAACAAAATATTGAAGGCACCTCAGTTCAGCCCAGACACAAAAGTCTTCAGTAAATTAAGCAGTTTTTTCAAGATACTTCCTCTAGAAATGATGAACTACTTTTGATCTCAACTAACTAAACTCTAACTAAAATAAGTCTCAGAGCTTTGCCTCCTATTTTCCCAATAGTTCTTACTAAATAACACTTTTATTCTTTTTAGGAAACATCCTAGAGTTTGAGTTTGTTGTTCTCTTGTTATTTTGTTTGAGTTAGCTGCGGACGTGTAAAATAAACCATTTTATTTCCCAAAATAAAGATCTCAATTTCTGTTTCATAGCCCTCTCCATGCTGCAAGAAAAAAACTTCTTATGCCAGTTAATACCCACCATCTAGGTTTTTAACTGCAGACTAAACTCCCCCAACTTGGACTTGGAATCCTTCACACAGTAGGCTTAGTAAACCAAATACCATTTGACTTTTTTGTGTTCAGTAGACTAATTTAAATAACAGTCGGTGTCTTGACAGTGATTGTGCATAAATGATATTGTGTAATCCCAGTAGCACACTTTAATCATGCATAGAGAATTTGTTTTGGCTTGTGTTCAGGTTCATTCAATGATTGCATAATTCTTCCTCCATTCTGCTGTTTAACTCCATTAAACAGTAACATGTTGCTTCTTCCACTGCAGCTTTTACTATTTTCAACAGGCCTCTTTGGACTTTAGCTCAGGTCGACCTCATTAGAAGAGAACTGTGCAGTTTTTAAAATATCTAAAGTGCACTCAGCTATAATGTATTGACCAAAAGCACAAAATTTGACCTATTTTGTTATCTTAGACACCAAGAACATTGAGGTCAGCTGAGGTCAACCCCTGATCATTGGTATCAGGACTCTGTGGTTGTAGAGAATCATCCTATGACTCGAGAGGAAAATGGTAAATATTTAAGGTTTTTACACTGCAGCTGAATGCAGAGGTATTTGTCATATGATTGATTTGCATATTTCATGTAGCTGGTTAAATAAACATAAATAATTGTTATGTTATCTGCTTACTAAAGTCAGTTTCTCCAGAATAAGTTTTGAAATTCTGATATGTGATGTCCACATAGTGTGAAAGGTAAGTACATTTACATTCGACTAGCTAACATTCAAGATTTCATTCTTCTTCATTGACCTGTGTGTTGTATGTTGTTGAAGATAGTATGTTGATTCAATGTACAGTTAAAATTTAAATGATATACAAAGTATTTTGTCAACCTTTTTACAACCATTACAACAACTGACATTATTTGAACCACATTTCAACGTTCAAGGTCGGTCACATGTCGTGGAAAAATCTTCAAATGGGCCAATAAATCTTCAGGTCACCCATAACCTAGTATTAAACTCAAAACTTATAAGAGAAAAGCTCAAAAAATACACTAGAAGCTGGTAGAGTTCAATGTGAACAGGTTTACTGTGCATAAAGAGATGCAGAGCAAACCGAGGCCTTTGTCCTGGGACAAAGAAAAACCTGATGCAAAATCATAAAACCTCATATTGTGGAGCTTAGTTTCTAGACTCCACCTCATTTTTTAATTATGTTCAACCGTCTGGTCATTATCTCTGAGTTTATGAGTGAACTTGACATGTTGGTGATAATACAAGTGTGACTTATCTTAGAATTTACTGCCTGAGCATCTTTCACCTTTTCTCACACTAAAAACGGACCTGGCGACTTTTACTTATTTCACACAGGAAACCAAAATGCTACACCACAGATTAGCCTTCTTGCTAACTCCCTGGGAATTGTCTTTTATTGGCATTATGCTATCTTTGCACTCTCACTGGCATATTCATCTGATCATGGAAACGCAGTTTTCCACCACACACATTCTGGCTGGGCAGTATTGACCCGAGTCATTTCTAAATGTTGGCCACATACGTCATGTTGAACATGGCCCGAGTTCCGTTATCCAGCACTCAGCTGCACCTCTTACTACAGGTATCGGCTCGGATGACGTCACCCGAGTCCGACAGTATGCCAGATGTCCCACACCCCACCCGTATGTGGCTACTGCTAGCTGGGTGGCGCCTGGCAGCATCGGCGTCACCTGGCCTGGCATGTAGCCCCAAAGTGTTTGTCTTTAGCCCCGAATAATTCTCCACTTTGAGCGATTTGTTATTTAAGAAGGCAGCAGTGTTGTAATTGTTGTATCATCAGTGAACAGAACGAAGGTAACACCAATCAGAGAGGGTTTACAGGAAAATACGTGGAAATACTTGTGTCTTATTTACTTACAGGTCTTCATTTGATGCGGTTACTATACCAAACACTACCTCAAACAGGCTGTGTGAGTAAAAAGTGAATATACTAAGATTTTTTACCGGTAAAGGGGTTGAAGCTGAAGCAGTGACACAAACATCCTCTCATGCTGAGCCAGGAGAATTAAGTGTGTAAATGTCTTTATGAGTTACAAGTTACGTGAACATGATATGAGCAGAGCATAACGCACTTTGCATTGCACTGTAGCCGGCTAAACCGTTAGCAATGATAGCTTAGTTGTGCCTCCCCTTAGCTAGTGACACCAAACTAGCCCAGTCTTGTGTTAGATAGACAAAAAGTTTTACATTTTATCAGTCTGATACAAACAGTGATAACCTCTGAGGCAAGTTTTATGACCAATCTAACTTTTTCTGATTATGTCACAGCTTCCTGAAACAAAATTTAGGCTACTAGCTGAGCTGATAACATTAGTCAGTTTAAAAAGTTGGCTTACTCACAAAAGATGTCAAACTAGGAAATAAATACTGAATCTTAGTGGTTTAGATGTGTCACACACATCACTGTTGGTCAGTGTCAGGTGTAATATCTTGTATATTGTGGTTCATATCAGGTAGATCCATCAGCAGTGATTCTGCAACCAAATTATGAAACTTTACTCAGTCACTTTCACTAGTTAGCCGTTTTCAACTCTCATTCATGAAATTACCATCATATTATGGGTTTTGAGGATTTTGCATCATGTATACTTAGTAATAATGGTAGTAGGTATCTGATATGACGCTCATTTTGATTTGAGACATTCGAGTGGCTGAAATATTCATGTGCAGATTATATGGTAAATCAAATCCAAACCCTGGTGGATCTAAACGGATAAATCAGACAATATTAGCTTATTGCAAATATATTGGTTATCAGTACTGCATATGTCGAAATCATAGTACAGAAATACCAAACTAGGTTTGAGGTAGTTTGGAAATAGTTACTGTTATATAGTGATTTCCAAAAGAGAGGGCTGACAAGTTTGTTTTTCAACAAAATGTCCCGCACGGTGTGTATAATATTGTTTTTTAAATCTAAGGGATCTGTATCAAGAAAAGTTATGTGCTTATGTTTTAAAGAAATTACTTTTGCCTTGTCTATTGTTATCGTAAACTCCCAAATATCTATATTTTAGTATCAGCCTCAAAAAGAACAAGAAGATGAAACTCTCCAATAACTTTGAGGTAGATTGATTCTTAATTCTCTTGAACGTACAGTATATACTGTATGTTGAAAACGGCTGCTTTTCTGTAACATTTCTTGATCAAATCATCTCTGTTTCAGACTTGACCCTGAAAGCTCAACAAACTGCAAATTAGGAAGACATATGTAAAAACACAACTCACAAGCAAATGAAGAAAGTGTCTTCATCAATTTGACAACACATGCTCCTTTAGAAAAATGCTGTGAAAAGCATATATGTGGATATATTTTATTCACTGTGATGCAACATATTGACCTTTGGTATATTTTCTATGAATAACAACTAATTAATTAACAGAAAATACACCTTTACATCCCAAAACCAGGAGTATGCTCTGCTTGTTTTGCTCTCATTTACTAAACTGTAGCCCAAAGAACTACAGGAAACAAATGACCTGCTGACTTCAACAATACCACCCACAAACTAAAGTAGTCATGTTGGAGCAGAACAGTACATACGTGTGGAAATGTCTTTAAAAAGAAAAAAAAATGAACCACTTTTATGACATTTTAAGCTATTTGATGACGTTAATCGGCTTTGATGGTTCTCTCAATCCAGTCGACAAACTTGGAGACTCGTGCGTAGACGCCGGGTTTCATGGCATTGGCACATCCCAAACCCCAGGACGTGACACCCTGCAGGATATACCTGTTCTGGGAATAACACACTAGAGGACCTCCGCTGTCACCCTGCAGGGAGAAAAAACACAAACACACATGTAGAAGAATGTATTTTCCAACTTTAAGATGGTACTCAGTACAACTGCTGCCCGTAACCCGAATTTCATTACTTTTTTATAGCACAAAACTGTTTTTAAAGGATTTTTTTTGTTTTTTTGTAAGTTCTGTTTTATTTCCAGTGTTAACAGGGGCTGAAACTATTGATGATTTTCATTATTAATTAATCTGCAGATTATTTCCGTTATTCATCGATCTGGTCTGTGAAATGTATAAAATAATGCAGAACGCCAATCACGATACCTGACGTGACATCAAATCACTTATATTTCCTGATCAAGACACCAGTTTATAAACAATAAAAACAACAAATTCAGTCATTGCATTTTAAGAGCTGGACTTGGAAATATTTTTTCACCTGTAGATGGCGCTGTTTTCTGGGCCAAAAAGTACAAACTTTTATTCATAAAATACATATTCCAGGAATGTGGAGTTGCTCATGATTGTGGGTACAGGCTTATCGTTATTATTTTTCATTTTTCAGTTTGCTGAAAACTGCCTTTTGGATTAAGTACTGCAGGTGCGTTGGCCTTTTAAGAGTGATTTTTTTTCTTCTCTTGCTCAGCTCAACATGACTCCAACCCATGAATGCCAGATTGCCCGCAGACCACTGACGATTTCACTGCGGGTCACTTTTTGTGACTCATGAGTCACTGGAAGGGCAGAAAACAGCTCCATCTACTGTGTCAGGTCAGGTCAAAAATATTCCCCTGGATTTTTACGTGACAAATTACTTAAACGATTAACCAACTATAAATAAAACCTGATTACCTTTCTGTCAATTGATTAATAGTTTCAGCTCTAGTTTTATACATTCCTATAATATTTTGATCAATGTAATTGCTGCGACCTGTCATGTTGCAACATCACTAGAGCAGAGTTAATTGAAACAAAACATGACTGTTCAAGCAGTTAACAGACCCTGTCTTCAGATTATCAAAAGGCCCCAGTTTAACAAAATTATAATAAACTGTGAACATTACATTCAATAGATTTTGCAGAGATGCTGTGACTATTAAATGGGATACAAAGGATAATACATAGTAATGGACATTATGGGTGCATTTGCTTGTGTTTTCAATACCAAATAATTTGGTTTTGATCATGTATTACTTAGATTGATTTGAAAAATACTTTGAGTATCACAAAAGACGTTGTGGCAGATAGCAATGCACAACGTTATATAGTTTCCATAATTTGAGTTTTCCATACCTGGCAGCTGTCTGTTCCTCCTTCGATGTTTCCTGCACACATCTCGTGATCTTTGACTCTGCCGTTCAGGTAGGACGGACGATTACAGATCTTATTCTCGATCACAGGGAAACCAGCTTCCTTCAGGACGCCCTCACCTCCCGTACCTGCAACACACCTCGCTGCAGTTATCCACCCATCCTCCTCATCCTCATCATTACCATCATCAGTACAGGATTTCCTTTATTTGGAGACTTCTGAGAGGTATTGTATTACAGTTTAGAAACTTCAGGGAATTTTCCTGTTGAAATTTTCAGGAATAAATATGAATGTGTTTACAAACTTACTCTACACATTCAGTGTATTAGATCCAGTGTGTTCGAGTCAAATATCAATATTCTATTATAATAAGACATATCTTCTAAATAACTAATTTAAAGGTACACTTCCTTATTCTGTTACACCACCGAAGTCACTGTTGACTTTTTGAAACAGTCTCAGAATATCTGGTATTTTTAATTAAAAAAGCAACAAATGTGATCATTTGGCACCTGAGTCCACTACCAAATCAATAAAAAGATGTGATTCCAGTGTTCTAAAGAGGTTTTTACCCTCATTTTTCAGAATTTTGTTTTCAAGTGGAAAAAAATCCAATTTTTTTATCCCAGACTTCAAGATATAAAGTATTCATTCCCTTGCCCCTAACTCTAACTGTAACCCTAAAACCAAACATCCTTTTGAAGGGGTATACGGACCATCCAAAAACGACCTTGCTCTCAAGGTCTTGAACTTAAATTGGTCCTCGCCCATATAGAAGTTTCAGCACACACATAAACACACATACATGTGACGTACCTTGAGTTTCACCCCATCCAGTAACATAACACTCTGTTCCACTGGCAACAATAAAGTCCTTTTCTGGCAGACAAACTGGCAGGACTTTGTCATTTATTAGTACAGGGCTGAAAAAAAAAACATAAACACATCAGAACGGCATTTTCAGGAATATCATTTAGTCTGTGACTAATGATGAAATATCAAACATAATGATGAATGGCCATCACAAGTTAGCAGAGCTCAAATTGACAACAATCCAAAGATAAAAAGATATTTAATTTACAGTTAGGCTATATAAAATTGTGGAAAGCATGCAAATTAAGTTTAAAAAGCTGTGACCAGCAAATGTTAGGTATTATAAATGACTTATTCAACTAATTAATTATCAAAATTGTCATCCAATAATGAATTGACTGTTCGCTAAGCCCTGTGTGCCCTCCTAACTGTTGCTATAGTATGGCTATCTGGCTTTCTGTTCTCACATGGCACATATTCAGTTCAAAATGATAACAGTGCAAAATTTACCACTTGAAATTCTCAAAAATTTTAGGAACATTAGGTCATTCATTTCAGACAGATGTAGACAAAAGCCTGCTTCTCATTTCTAGCCAACAAACACATCTTTGTTTTGTCAGCTTTAGCTAGCTAGCTAATTGAGCTAAATTTTAGTTTAAATGACTAATGACTATAAAAGAGGTCTTAAATATGAACTTCATGGCTATATTCATAATATTGTGCTAACTTAAAGTTAAGCTAACATGTCCCAAGCATAATGTGAGCAACAGCAGATGATTCATGTAGAAGAAAAAGCAATGTTCTTGTACTGCATTATATAGCTAGTTAGACATAGTATCATAAGTAGGATGAGGAAAAATGTAAGATAGGACTGCTATTTTGTTCAACCCTGTTTGGATGTGTAGTTTACATATTTCTTCATGTTTTTCCATTTTTAACATTACAAGAGTAAAGGCTTTTAGGATGAAGAATGACCAATGTGTTTAGCGAATGCAAAGGTATCATGTAACTTTGGCTGGTGTTGCCGGAGTGAAAAATTCCACAAATCAGAGAAGAAGTAATATATAGACATGTTAGTAGTGAAGGGTTTTTCTTGCTAATGTAAACTGTAACCCCACAAACTAATATGTAGCCTGCCGATGATGTTCTCTTTGGCCTTGGAAGTAGAGCTGCAAGAAGAAGAAAATTTCCCAGTTCTCTGATTCCAGCTTCTCAGTTGTGAATTTTATAATACAATTATATATTTTTTTGGTTTCCTCAGTCCTCTATAATGATAGTAAACTGATTATCTTTGGGTTGTGGACTGTTGGTCAGGACAAAACAACACATTTGAAGATGTCACAATGGGCTTTGGGAAACAATGATCAACATTTTTCACCTTTTACTGACATTTTATTGAGCAAACAACTAATCCATTAATCGAGAAAATAATTGACAGATTAATCGATAAAGAAAATAATTAGCGGAGTAGCTTGAAAGCTAGTTAGCAGTTATTTACCGTTGCTAAAGTGTAATTGGACTATAGTTTCCATTAAATTTGCAAAGTAATTTTAAGAAAACTTTTGAAATGTTGCAAAAAGGAAAATGCGAATTAGGAGCATTTCCATCAACTGGTTTGAAGCGAATAAACTAGGCTACGCAACACATAGTTTCATTAGTAGATGGTGGTATAGGCTTAAATAATCTGCCAGTAAACAGAGTAGAAGAAGTAGAGGTTGCCAATCAGAAGCAAAACAAATAGTTATATTGCCTTGATGAGAGAAAAATGGAGAGAGGTCTTCAGGAATTTGTTTCAATTGGGCAAGCTGTAGTTATTCTTTCATGTCAGCTAGTATTGGCCATGCTTCAAGCTATCTGGAGACGCCGGAAGATGCCAAGAGTGGAAACAGCTGATTAGTCAATGTTCGCTACGTCATTATTTATTTGACAAATGCGTTTCTATGAACTCTTTTTTGACATTTCCAAAATCCACTTCAAGAGAGCGTAAAAACTTTTTTGTGAAAGTTTTTTTTTTTTAAATTTTGGCGTTTCCATTAAGCTTTTTAATGCAATACTTCAAAATGCACATAAAAATAGGTGAATGGAAACAGAGCTAATGACTCGTTGGGGGAGGGGTTTAGTGTAAGGTCAGTTTTATCCCCAGAATTAGTAGTGGTAGCAGGATGATATGTGCAGTACTCACCTCTCCAGTTTGAGCAGAGCGATGTCGGCTCTGTTGGGTCCCAGCACCAGTTTTTCCAGTGCCTTTTCCTGTTTGGTCGGCTCTGCAGCTCTCTCTGTGTGAACACCCAGAACTACCCTGTAGGCTGAGGGCCGCTTGGACCTACAGTACAAACATTTATAAACATATTTATCCATTGTTTGTATTATGACATGATCTGGTCTTCAAGATGTTTTTAATAGTCTCTGACCTCTCCAGGCAGTGAGCGGCAGTAAGGACCCACTGAGCGCTAATCAGAGTTCCTCCACAGAAATGGATCCCTGTACTGGTAGAAAGAGACAAAAAGAGGTATATTTCAGTTCTTATATCAGATATTTATTTCAAAATTTAATGATAAAGCCCTTCAGATGCAGCATCTTGATTTCTATGGGGTCTAACAATCTAATCCAATGTGGACATTAACATACAGTATCAGTCAAAAGTTTTTCTAATTCAAGTGAATAGGAAGGTGTGTCCAAACTTTTGACTGGTATTGTACATAAAAAAAGTGATATCAGCCAGTGTCCATGCTAATAGTAGGTTTCTCTATGTCCGAAACTACAGAAAACTAGTCTGGAAAATATGTGATTTTCTTTACATATTTTCGATATTGCACATATCAATGTACAGTACCTTTTTATGCTGTTTTCTTCACTTAAAGGCAGTAATGTAAAACAGAGTGTTTCCACCATTAAACAGACCGGTGGATCAACCTCCCTTTGAGAGCTGCAACAATTTTACAAGTCTGGATTTCAATAAAGAGTTTTAGTGTCTCCTGATTGTTCTTCACCTTCACTAAAAAGTACAATTCTTGAAGAAAAACATAATCATTGTAATTAGTCTTAATAGCAAAATGCAGATCATTTTTAATGTGATCTTTTCACTATTCTCTGTAATGTTGGTACATAATCCTGACTTTAATCTTGACACTGATAATAAAAGAGAGTCATACTCAGTGGTAAGACGTGGGCTTTATTTTGTGGATTAAAATCAATTTTGATTTCTCAATATCTGAACACAACACTCTTATCAATATCAAACTTGCTTGCACATAAAAAATGGGATTGCTCTTTAAAAACCCAATATCACTTAAACCTTTCAATCATATTTTACAATTCAGTAAGTAGCGATATCATTTTGGAGTTGTTCTACTCACTTGGTCCGAAGGCTGATTTGCCAGGGCCACGAGTGAGGTTTAGACACGCAGCCTCCCACAATACGACCAAAACAGCGCTTTGGTTTGATGACTGGCGTTCCGCACTTCATTCCTGCTGCAAAGAAAATTCAGTCGAAGTGAAACACAAACACCACAACAAATGATGAAGCTGTTACTGGATGATTGGCTTCGTCTTTTCTAGAATCTGGTCAAGTAAAGTGCCCATACAAGGTGTGGACAAACTGGTTAACAGCACTAAAAGTTTACAGCCTTGCTATCTATGGAGCTAATTCTCAGGACAAACGAGAAACCAAAATTGTTTGATGGACAAAAAAATGATTAGCATTAGTTGGGAAAAAATGTAGAGTTTGCCCAGAGGGTGGTGCTAGAGGAAATGAATGTTAAATAAACACAGTTTAGCCTCTGTACAGCGGCCAGTTTGGCACATGTCAGGCTCAGCAGATTGTCAGCCTCACTGTGTTGAGTCTAATGCCATGTGCACAACTTAAAACAATGTCAACTGGGAGCTGAATGGAAGCTGAATCAAGGACAATAATGGACTAGTGCCCCCTAGTGGTCGTTGGATCTGCCAGCTATCCGATCATCGACATGTTGGATTTTTTAAGACTCTGCTGAACCAAACCATCAGTTCAAATAGAAAGTTCACAACATTGTGGTTTTATTTAGACAAAACCACCATTTGAATGTAGTTAAATGGTTTAGACTTTATTATAATGTAACGTGACATTTTTCAATCACTTCCCTCTAACAGTTCTCACTACTGAGGGGCTTTGCCACTCATGATCACATAAATACTTGAAATCATTATTGGACCATTTCACTTATAACAACCAAGTCACACAAACCAAGCTTTTTAGTCAACATAGCTGTCTGCTGGTGGGTCAGAAAGGCAAGGATAACCTATATACAGCAAGGACTAGGCTTTCCACCATGTTGCCTTGGAGTGGTGACATCCAATAAGGGAAGCAACACACTGCCGATTTAGTCAGGCAAGCACTGCCATTTATTTGGCGGACTGACACTAAGAAAAGTTACAAAAGTACAAGCTTTCAGCTCAATAGATAAATGAGAGTAACCAACAGAAAATGGAGCCAAGGGGAAGGGCTGCGGGTGGCGCCAAATCATAAAACAAACAACAAAATATGCTTCCTAACCCAACAGATCCCTACTGGCTCACTACAGCTGGAAGCAGCTGAAAGAAATGAAATAAAACCTGAAGTGGCTACACTAATCTTACCTGTCAAACTTAAACACGCGTTAGCAGCCACCCATAAGTCCTAGTGTTCACTAGACAGTCAAATTACCTGCATGTGGTGCCGAAATAAAGGATGTAAGAAAATAAAAAAACAAAGTAAGCCTAGTGCCCAGATCCCGAAGCCACTAAACTAGTGTCTCAATTGAATTAACATTATTTCACACACCAAAAGACCTAAGTTAACATTACAACAGGGAGACACAGACTGCTCAGGTTAAATCACAGCTGCCCCGGCATTTGCCTGAAGTGGCTTTTATCATCTTGAGTGATGGGTTGGGTAGGCTGGTGATTGGTGGCTGGAACCAGTGACGAAAAAAGGAAGAACCAGCTGAGGACAGGGAAGACTGGGGCACAAACACAGGTGGGCTGTTGGGAGGCGTTGCCCAAAGAGGAATTCCTTCAAAGGAGCTGATGACGCCCTAATAAACTGAAGAAAAAACACTACACCACAGTAAAATGTAACAATATAAAGAGCTGTTATCCGAACCCGTAACACCAGCAAAGAGCTCCGCTTTGGGCTGTGTGAACAAAAACGGTCCACCAAAACAGCAGAGCAAGTTGCATGCTGCGTAAGTTGTAAGTTGACCATATCCTATGACATTGTCCAAGACATTTAGCATGTTAGCTTTATATTATGTAAGCTTTTTATCGTGTAGTGTCCCACATTCAAATAGAGTTTACATACCACAGTCAGGGATCTGACAGTAATCCCACTTCTTGCTCGTGTCAGTAGTGTAGCACCACGGTCCATTCACATCGCTGTCTGGGTTTCTGCATTGCTGACAATGAAAAACACAGAGAAAACTGATAAAGTAGAAAATACTATTATGGCTTTGCCAACTTTATAATTGTTAATAAAATCAAGAAAGAAATGTCTTCATACCAAAAGTCGACAACTCAAAATGGTTCATACAGGAACACACACACTTACATTGCCATCCAGACCCTTGTCGGGGTGAGTTCGTGGGGTGAAACTATTGTGTTGGTGAGGGCTCTGAGCACTCCAGGCCTGGCAGGTCACGCCCAGTATGGTGATGGAGGTTGGGCCGCGGTATGTAGCTCCACTCCCGACCTTACAGTCTAACACAGCAACCGAGAAACAAGACAGTGAATAAAGGACGAATCAAAGGTCCAAAACTAGATTTTAAAAGTTAGAAGAGTTACCTTTCTCTGGTGGGGTCTGGGTGGCACTGGAGGGGACCTCGGGTTTAGTAGATTGGGTGGGTACTGCAGCAGGAGGGCATTTCTCCAAGTTGCAGTACTCCCAGCGGACTCCGGGGTCCATAGTGTAACACCAGGGAGCTCGGTCTCCATCAGGGTTCCTGCACAGATTCCTCCTGAGGTCTCTGTTGAAAGAGAAGACCTGAAACTTGAAGACAGCAGGTACCAATAAACTACAAGGTTCTGTTTTTAACTTGTAAAATCAAATCAGGAAAGGAACTCAGATCTCAGCTGTTTTTTGTGTGTTCATCTTTTGTAAACAAAATTTCAAATGCCATCAGGGGTAGGATTTGCCTCTGACTAAGTAGTGGAGAATTGGAGATTGAGTAACCAGATGTAATGGTAGGCTTGTTGTGACCAAACATTTTCAAACCTTTTGTTGGGTCTCAAACTTGGCTTAACTGGTTATTAACTTCAGACTAATAATAGTAATAGTAGTTAATATAAAGTAAACACTAACTCACTCACGCTGAGGGGAAAACCTGTGGAGTTTTTCGATGGCTATGAGGAGTCATGGCGCTCCAGGCTTGACATTTCTTTCCACTGATGGTCTCCGATGTTATTCCACGGTAAGTCGTTCCGTCCCCCTCGTAACAGTCTTCCTCCTCTGGGGGAATCACTGCCTCACCTGCAGCAGGAGACAAAGAATCAGATTTGTTTCACTGATTCATTTTCATATGACGCAGAGGTAGGAGATCGATTTAGAGATCTATAAATTATTATTTCAAACTCAAGACCTGGTTGCTGTGTCTTCCTCTCTTACTCTAAAACCTAAAACCATCACCACAATCATCGTTGTAAGAGGGCAAGGAATCTATTTCTCATTTGTTCATTCAATTTCATCACTACGTAAGCTAGTATTTATCTTTCATACACACCCTTCTATTGCAAGTTTTCTCTCTCTTCAAAGTGTATGTTCAGTTTAGCAAGCACAGCTGAACAAGTATATAAATCATTTTATGGTACCTTACAAGTGCAACTTAAGTGCAACTTTGTTTTTAAAGCAGACATCATCATCAGTGACCAGTGTTACACAGTACCTGGTCCAGGTGCATCCCCACAGCTCGGCACCCTGCAGTACTCCCATCGAGTATGAGGGTCAGTGGTGTAACACCAGGGCATCATCTCGTTGTCAGGGTTACGGCAGTAGTTGCTATCCAGGCCTCTGACAAATAAATGATAATCATTAATTATAAAGAAATAAATCATAATATAAAAAGACTACAAAATTTACATCAAAGTTGCCTTTCTGTAAATTAAAGCTGCATTAGTTTATTTTTTTGGCCACTTGGGGGCAGAAGAAGTCCACAAAAAGCTGACACACCCACACAACCCCCGACAATATTTTGCTTTAAAAAGTTGTTACGGCTAATATGTCAGCAAACAGTGGCCTATGTACACATCCTGTAGACATGGAGTCGTGTTTATGGCCACTTGATGAATTTTAGTCCAATATTCATTTTCCTTTTAGCTCTGGTTTGGTCTCCAACAACTCTAGCAGCTACATGTTCCAATTTCAATTCCCCCTGTGTGTCTGAAACCCTCCCCACTCTCCCTCTGTCATATGTAAAATGAACAAGTCCCACTATTCTCGAAAATATTTTTTCTGTCACAGTAGCTCTTACTTGCAGGGGTAGTTGTCGGGAGTGCGGTTGTGTTTGTGTGGCGTTTGAGCAGACCAGACCTGGCATGTTTTGCCAGACTCTGTGACAGAGACCGTGCCTCGGTACGCGCTGCCTCCACCGGTGGCGCAGGTCAGCTCTGGAACGACGGTGGGAGGCTCTGATGCTGAGGATAGAAGAAGAGATACAGAAGATTGTTGTAGGAATGACGATAAGAACATGTCAAGCAGCACCAGTGTTTTATATACTGACAAATTTTAATGAGAAAGAAGAAAAATAGGTGTATTTTGCTAAGGATTTTTGTAAAGAGTGGATATTTTTGTAAGATTTGTGGTTGACATGACCTGCAAACAGGGCAACTGTTTGTTTTGGGGTTTTTTTACTATCATTTTGGACCTCAGTCTTACATGTTTATTATAATGTATTGATGTATTGTAATTGATCTACTGCAGGGTTTCTGCAGTGTTTACAAAATTAAATTGAAGACATTTTTAATATCACATAAAATGCAATTTAGTTTTTTTTATTGAGTACATGATATAACAATTCTGTCAGTACATATATAACAATACATTCTAGTAATCTAATTAATCAGTTAACGTGCCTTGGACCCAGATAAGTGGCAGAAAGACAAAAAAATTTAAAATGATTAAATAACCAATTAATTGATGAGCTTCTGTAGCTGCCGTAGTGATTGTTTATTACAGGTTTGACGTTTCTGACTGAGACCGAACAGCTTCCTGCAGCACAATCCACTGATGTAACACATAATAAATGATACTATTTATAAGAAAAGACCTAAATTAATTTTTTGATGATGGTACAAATCTTGCTCAAGGGCAGGTATAATCACATGAGGGATTAAACCCACACCTTTTGTTTGTAGACTTTTTCTATGATTCTAAAAATCTGTTAGATTAGTTAAATTTCCTCATAATTATAAAGGTTGTGCTCACAGCGGTTGAAGCTTGGGCAGGAATGAGTTATTACACTGCCAGGATGGAGGAGAAGTAAAGGAAATTATTACATATAGATTATATTTTAATTCGAACATGTTAAAAAAAGTAAATGTAAGAAAACAAAACAAGAATAACCAATAAACAGCAAATATATACATTAAACTCTCAAAAAAAGGAGTAGGAAGAAGTGAATACTTATCACGTCCTACCCCCTTCTTTTTTGTATTTTATCAATAATTTTGATGTTAAACACAAATATACCAACTTTCTGCCCCAGTGTTCAGCATACACAACCCGAACAAGTCAATCAAATCAAACAAAAATAAAACAATCAGAACAAAAGTCATTGTATCGAAACAGGAGGACCTACTGCAGCGGGGTATGGAGCAGATTTCCCATCGTTTGGATGGGCTGGTGGTGAAGCACCATGGTCGGGCTTCTCCATCGGGGTTCCTGCAGTAATTCTCCTCAAGATACTTCTCTGTAAGACTAGAGAAAGAATCAAGAGAACATTTAAATATATCTTTAAGAACAATGTTTAGCTTCCTGAAATCCTGCTTGTGGTTGTTTTATGAATGAATGTGCTGTTTTGTAGTCTCACACGGAGGGGATGTAGCCGTGGTTGTGAGGTTTCTGGGAGTCCCAGCGCTGACAGGTGAAGCCGCTTTCAGTGGTGGAGATTTTTCCTCTGTAGTCCTCACCACTGCAGTGTATACACTCCTCTGTAAAGCAACAAGCGCAAACATTACACTGTCTCTCTGTTGTATTGGTCTGCATGTCCGTTTACTTCACGTGTGCGCAGTAGGTATGGATATATTTGCAAATGTGTGGCTAGAATGTGTTGTTGTGTGCTGTATATTTACAGAAATGCTTCACATATATGTCATATGTGCAGAGAATAACACAATGTTCCTGTTTCGTGCAAGGGAAAAAATAGAAACACCATCTAACAAAACAACTTTGCTCACTTAAACTTAAGAAAAATACATCTGGGTTAACAGATAAGCTTTCCCAGTGTAGTATTTATTGCAGGGCAGTTACTGGATTGCATTAAATTGTCTGAATTATGCTCTTGTTTTACAAGTTTCCCACTAGTTATGGGATTTCTGGAATATCGCAGACTGTAGAGAGGTTTTATCAAATGTTTCAATCAGTGTTATGTTGGGTTTTGAAGGCCTACAGCAGCAGTTTCCTACCAACGTCAAGCTCTCCAAGAAGTAGAGTTGTTCAGCACACATGTGAATGAATCTCTAACATCAAATCTTCAAACTGAACTGACAACTATACTGAACCATCATTTCGACTCACTCCTGACGGTTGATTGAGAGCACTGCTGTCAGCTAAGCCGTGATTCACAGTACGTTATTTCTTCTTTAAAGCTAATTGGACGACAGGGAAGCCACAGAAACAATCATCATGCCATAACTCTCACTAATAGTTGGTTGCTGGTCTATTAACCTTACAATATGATGTACTACTGAAGTGCATTTGAACAGCGATGCTGTCACTTAGTTTAGAGAAAAGTGCAAAATCCTGCACAGTCAGGGACTACAAATCTTTCAACTGAACTAAACAATTTGAATCAGCAGAGTGATTTGTAATTTCCTTTTCTATTAGCAAGAAAAGAAAAAACTACCCCAAAACACCCAAAGACATAAGGGAGAGCCTGAGATTTTGTGGACACTATATAGTGCCTATATTTTACATTTTGGACACTTAAAGCTGCATTAAATGAAACAAGTTGTGAACACAACACTGACATATCATCACCTTCAAAGCTGATATGTTGAACTTGTTAACAAACAGTTGCTTATTTCCACATCCAGCAGTTACGGAGCAACATTATCATTCATGTGGAGTTGTGTTTCTGTCCACCTGGTGAATGTAAGTCCAATATTCACTCTCTTTTAGCTCTGTTTTTGCTCTCTACCAACTCCTGAGGGAAATATCTGGCTCTTTAGCTGCTAAATGCTCCACTATGTTCACCAGCTAGTCTACAGCTAACTGTGTCTGTTTGCCGTTTGGTGCTGAGCAGGTAGTGTACAGCGGCTTTTTACAGCTTTTTCTCTGAAAACAGCTGCCTGCTGCGGCCCAAAACGACGCTATGAGAGCGCTGAGAGTGAACCAGAACAGTAAAGTCGCAGCCGGACAGATAAACAATGAGCTGAAACTCACTATAAAACTCCGTAAAGCCGAGAGGAGCTGCAGAGTCACTGATAATTCTCTGTAGGTTCATCACTACGAGCCACAACCAATTCATTACACACTGTGATTTGATTTATTGTTATTGTATAAAAATAGTGATTATAGCTGATTCAACCTCTAAAGAAAGTGTAATATGTGAATGTTACCAGTGCAGCTGGGCACGTCGCAGTGCTCCCAGCGGGTACTGGCGTCAGTGGTGTAACACCAGGGTCCCCCGCTGTCTCCATCAGGGTTTCTGCAGAAGTTGGACTCCAGGTCTGCTCGGGGATGGCTCTGTGGTGTAATGCTACAGCAGACACATGCAGAAAAATTATATGAAGTGATGTAAAGAGGTATGATGTTATATATAAAATGAATTGACAATGTCTGAATACATACTTGGGCCTGTGTGGTTGTTTTGCTTCCCATTTCTGACATATCTTTCCTGATTTTGTTCTGGCCTTTGTTCCCCTGTAATCTGTTCCTATTCCATTCACACACTCCAGGAGATATACTGGACAAGACAAAACCAAGAACTTCATCAGAATCAACTTGCTGTTTAACTGGAATGCTTTTTGAGATATATAGTGCACAGCAAAAATGTATTATTATCTGCTAGACAAATCTTTGAGTGAATCATTTATCTGATTCGACTGAAGTGACATTTCAACAGTTGTGTTTAATCTGTGTGACACAGTCCAAATAATACTGAACATGCAACAAAGGCTAAACATTAACCACAGTATAATAAGGGTAAAGAATATCATATAATAATTTAATATGCTCTTTTGTTGACATTTTGGTATGTATCAAAATTTGTCGGACAAAAAGAAAGGCCACCAAAATACAATAAAACAAGCTTCAGTCTTTGGAAAAGACAAAAGGACTTGCATTGTTTTTCATATAAAGCTGTGCTGCTCCTGCGCAAGACCATCTCTGATTTAGAGTTTGCTGCTGCCGTCCAACACTCCTGGTCCTTTTCAACATACATGAAAGCCCTGTGAAAAAAAACCGGGTTAATGCCCTGAATTTTGACTTTCAGGTTGCATTTCAAATACGTTTACCTCAAGTTTTGGTACTTTGACCATGTTTAACATCAACATACAACACCATAACAGTATTTAAATTACAGAAAATCATGAAAAGCATGCTATGGCTACTTTAATATAATCAGCAACCATTTATATTATCAAGTACCTGTTTAAGTCATTTATCAATGAAAAAACTCAAATATTTGCTGGTTCAAGCAAACTAAAATGTAATAATTTTCTACTTTTCTCTATTCATATATATATATATATATATATATATATATATATATATATATATATATATATATATATAAATTGTTATTTATGGGGAATGAAAACTGTGTTTTTCACTATTTACTGATGTATATTGACAAAACAATGAATCAATTAATCTAAAAAATAAGAGATTAATTGGAAATGAAAATAAATAATAGATAGTTGGTAAGTGTGAACGTACCTGCATGTGAAGGATGTTTCAGTGTCACATTTGGTGGCACACTCAGCCACAGCGTTTACAGAGTACATTCTTTTGTTCAGCGAGAGGATCCACGCTCCTTCAGTTTTGGCATAGCCGTCCACCTCAGTACTGCTGACTGGAATCAGAGACAAAAACATTTATTAACTGTCAAATATATAGTACAGCATATTAATTATCATTCACAGCATGAATAAATGTCATACAAGCTCACGTCTGGGTTTCAAGTTTTAAGTATGAGGTAAAACTTTTCAAATAAACAAAATAATTACGTTGCAAATCATGTAAAATAAAGGATGAATTGTAAAGAAGAAAGAAGAAAATAAGTCATTCAACATATACAGTAAATCTGGAAATTATTAAGTTAAGGTGATCCAGCAAAGTCTGAAGTAATTAATGGAAATAATCAAGTCAAAAATAATTAACTAACCAATTAACAAAAATGTTTAAAGAAATTATATGAGAAAAGAAGTGGGAGGTTAAATGTGTACTGGACTGGATAGATCATCTAATTATTGACAGAACATTCAATATTTTAAAAATAAATAAAGGGTTGAAAAGGAAAGTAAATGAAAACCTGCAAATTGGCATAAACACTGTTCATACATACACACTAACATACTCATGTTTACAGTATACATATATACTTTACAGCTGTATGAAAAATCAGCTTGAATTAACTAAATAAAAGGCTGAATTATTTATAACAATGTCACTAAAAAGCCAATTTCCTCGTTAAATGCTGCATGAGATAAATTAAACATTTATAGTCTTCAGATTTAAAATCACAATTGGATTGACACTCTGAAAAAAACTGATGCTTTTTTAAAATGACAAAATTATATGAATGTGAGATGTATTATTGAGACACCGCACACATGGGGAATGAGTAACAGTGAGATATTGTTTGGCCTAATTTGTAGCAGTGATGTAACAGTGTTCTGGGAAACAAATGTTGACCAATTTGGCTTGACTTGAATGTTTTGCATTGCAACCCTGAGCTGTCCATTGAGAGGTGAGTCAGAGCTATAAAGAACAAAAACAGGATAGAAGAAGGGAAAACTGTGCTGTATGTAGAGTTTGAGGAGACGGTTGAAGGTTGAAGGTTATGTTGTTGGTCTAAACTTGGTAAAAATGACTGCTATGGCACACAAAACAGAATCCCTTTCCATGAATCAACAGCCAAGCATAAAAAAGGTTGGAGATTTCATGGATAGATTTGATACAAGGCCCTGAAATTGAGAGGTGACTCAAGCGAAACGACAGCAAGAACGAGCCAAGCATGACATTTTGAGTCACGTTTAAGTCCAATATTCTCTCTGCTTTTAGCTCTGTTTTTGGTCTCCACCAAGTCTTTAGGGAAATATCTGGCTCTTTGCTCTGGCTGCTAAATGCTGCACTATGTTCACCAATTAGTCTACGGCTAACTGTGTGTTTGCTGTTTGTTGCTGGTCAGGTAGCGAACCTTTGAGCTTTTTGAGCTTTTTCATTGAAAAAGAGCTGCCTGCTGGGGCTGAAAACCACCCTAAAAAAAGTGGTGACAGCGAATCAGGGCCTCATTTCCCAAAAGCATCTTAAGGCTAAGATGACTGTAAAATCCATCTTATGAACCTTCTTAAGCTTAAGAAGAAGAAACACATATAGAAATGCAAAAAGAGAGTTTGTAGAAACACTATTTTCCAATTTTTCATGACTTTGTCAATCAATTTGTTCCTGATGACTTAATATTATTGTTCTCTGTTTATGTTTTAATTAGTGCTTTGAGGTCCTTGGGGACCCTGGTCAAACGAACCAATTTCCGTCTTTGCAGTTTCAATACTGTTTCAGTACTATTCAATACTGAACTGTTTATTAGGGACCGAGCCCAAAAGAGCGAGGAGCCTATTGTTTTTCGTGTGTTTGTTTGTTTTTTTGTTTGTTTATTTGTTTGTTTGTTTCTTTCTTTCTTTCTTTCTTTTTTATTACGCCACTCAAACCCTAAATTTGACCCCCTAAACATGCTCAAAAACTCACGAAATTTGGCACACACATCAGGTGTGGTGAAAATTTGATAAAATGTAAAAATTAAGTGCCAAAATGTGCTCTCTAGTACCACCTATGTAACCAAAATGGCCGCCACAGCCTGTAGGAATGTCGTAGAGAGATCAAACAAAAACTCAATTATTCGTCTCATCAAGACCCACAAATCATACACTGACACCCCTGGCCTAAATCCAACAGGAAGTCCACAATCAGACTTTCAAAGTAAGACTTTGCTCCAATTTTGGACCCCGAACAAACGCTATCTCCTCCGAGGGTGTTAACGGTATCGGTTTCCGAATTTAATACATGACTTATGACACTGTGCTGAAAAAAATTTGTCAAAAACTTTGTAATAACTTGAACGGTTTGGATTTATAAGCCCTGAAAGTTGCAGTGCCACATCACCCTTACAATGTAAACCAATGGGGAGGCAATCTATGAGCATGGACTTTGTGTCAAACAGAGATGTCTCTGATGTCTAAACTATAAGTCTGACCACTTTCAAAGCTGTGTCAGTGGAATCGCAATGAAATTCCCTACTAAAATATTATTTTTAATGTAGGTTTTGGCCAAAGTAAAGGGATTTATGAGGATATTTCACAAAAAGTGTTCTCTAAAATCCTCCTCTCCAACTGCTCCTGGTGATGTCACTCCCTCAGTTCTGTGAAACATTCCGCAATACACACTCATTATAAAATCACAGGAGGAGCAAGAAAAGACTTTAAAACGCACACTAATTTCTCAAAAACGATAAAAGATAGAAAAAAGCATGTAAATTCAAGATTTGTAGGTCAAAGTCTCGTGTCTCATTTAAAGTCCAAATGAAGTTTGTATCTAAAACTATGTGGAAGCAGTAAATGTTCAAAAAGGTGTGGGTTCACTCACACTCTGCATTCAAATATATGAGTATTTTTCTGTGTCCAGCTGCAGTTACTTATTGTCTCTACATAGCTGACAGTACACATGTCAATCAAACTTTCAAAATAAAAGTACACCACACTTGTAAGAAATATCCCTCATTTTTAAAAAGCAAAATGATCTGATCCCGACGGGCCAGAGTGTGAGGTCCCGACCAACGCTGCTTACAGCTTTAATTGAGTTTATGTTTATGTTTTGTTTGCCTAATTTAAAGTATCACGCACTATCTGAAGGCTTTGTGGAAAGATTGTACTTGGGATAAAAGCTGCAATTTGTATTAAAGAAAAGTATATACTTTTGTTACAAAATATACAAATTACCTGTAACTTTCCTAAAATAATAATAATCTGTTTTTTTTCAGATGACATTAATTACAAAACTTATAATGTTTTCAGGAGAAATAAGTTAACATTTTGCTATGATGGTTGTTTCTTACTGTAGTTTATTTTTGGTAGTCGGTAGTCTCCAGTTCCACTGTGTTTCCTAAAAACTGCTTTTCAGTCTGTGACTCAAAAAGAAAATGTTTTGTGTAATAAACTAATAATAAAAATAACATTTAACTGACATATTTAATCACCTTGGACAGGGTTGTCCTGATACTCTCACAGTGAAGCAGAATGTCTGTCGCACTTTTTTAAAAATTTTATGGCAATGATATACATACAGAATTATTCACATTTATCATCATAAGAGGCCTTTGTATCTTACCAGTGCAGATCAGGGCTCCCAGGAGGAAAGCTGCTTTGTACAGGTCCATGGTGAGGCCCTTACACTAACAGCTCATAGTCGACTAACGCACAGAGGTGGCTCCCGGTATATTATTAGGCTCCTTTCAGCAAGTCGGGAAGAAAAATAGGACAGCTCAATCATTAGTCAATCATTGGCTCAACAAGGACGGTAAAAGAGCGACAGGTCAAAAACCTTGTTTATGGGAAATTTGGGAACACTGTGTTGCATCGCAGTATCACCGCAGTCCATCCTTTCAGTTACTGTATGTGTTGAATATTATTAAAGATTGCCTACTTAACCTTTTTTTTTTTAACTCCTACCTTCTTCCAGTTATGAAACACTGTCAGTCGGAGAGCGGGAAGAAAACTTGAAGGCTTTTTATCTATACTGAGATGCTCCCACAGGCTTCTCACTGTTGCACTTCTGCAGATACAGTAGATTTTAGGAGACTGCTCCCGAGTTTTGACCCCCTTTCATATCATGTGACCTTTTGTGTTTTCTTATCAACATTCTTTGTCTTCATCACTTCACCAGAAAATGTCCATCCTCAGTGTTCCTGTATGTCCTGTGTGATGGTTTCATTATAACACAGATAAATTATTGCATAATGAGAGGCTTGTTTAATGATGATGTTTGTGTGTGCAGTATATGTGATGATAATGTATCATAATGTGTGATAGATTTGATTCATTCTGCTGATGAAGACTGTGTGATCTAGATCAAAGTAGATCAATATATATAGTTAATCTTCAGCTAAAAGGGACCAATGTCCTCATCTGCAAACATATGATTACAAAACAACCTACTTTAGACTGATCAGTGTGTGGTAGGACTGAGTAACCACTGTTCAGTGCTGGAAAATGGTGTCACTGTCTTTTTAATTATAAAAAAACACCAATTTTAAGGGCAGTTGTAAGTGAAATTGTGAGTTTTATTAATATTGCACTTATCAAAAAAAACAGCTACAAAGGTCCTCATGTAAAAATAATAAAGCAAATGTTAAATAGTAATTATTTCTACATAATGAACACTTTTACTTTAAGTACATTTTGCTGATAATATGTAGTTCTACTAATGTAAATACTAACTAATATAAATTACATTACAATGTGTCACTGAATGGTTGAGTGTAACTACGTGTATTTACTCAAGTAATGTACTTATGCACAAGTTTGAGGTATTTGCACTTTACTTGAGTACTTCCACTATATGCTACTGTACTACATACTTCTACTCCATGACTTTTGATGATGATGATAATAATAATAATAATAATAATAATAATAATAATAATAATAATAATAACAATGATAATAATAATAATAAAGTTTACACAATCAATGTTTAAAAAGTGCTTTACTCAAAACAAACACTATAAACTGAGATACAGGGATAAAATCAAAACAGAAATCATTTTTTAAAAAAAACTTAACTATAAGTTTAACACTTTTTTAAGTAAAACACTTTTCTATAAGTTTCCCTATTTAGCATTTATAAGCTGTACATATACAGTCAATTAATGGTTCATGACACACTATAATGGAGTTATAAGCAGATATAATGACATTAAGTGTTTATTAATGAGCAGTATTTATCAACAATTAGAATTTCCCCTATGAAGACATATTTTATATTATTACAACTGTGTTTTACTATATTGTCGTTCATTATCTGTTTATAGACCATTTATGGGTGTTGAGAAATACATTAATAAACACTTATATCTGCTAATATAAGGGGGTTGATGATGTTATATGCTGTACAGGTTGTAAAGCCCCCTGAGGCAAATTTGAGTTTTGTGATAATGGGTTTCATAAATAAAAACTGACTTCACTTGACTTGAATGAAGACCATGTTCAGGTTCATAGGATTAAAGCTTTAAATATCAATTCTAAAAGGTAAAGAAACATTTACAACCACATAAAATAAGTAGATAAATAACTGTAACAGACTAAAATCTAACAATGTTATCATTTTACTAATAATTAACAGGACTGACACACAACTGTACAAAGGTGGGTCTTTAGCCGGTTTAGTTCCACATCTGTTATACGTTTCTCCTCCGTCTGAGTCTTTGTAATGTGAAACTTCTCTCAGGATGTGTCTTCTGTCTTGTCTGTCTCTGTTAAATCTCCTGTTATGTTTTGTCTTTCTGCAGCAATTAATTAAAACTACAGTGCTTCGGCTTGGATTCTTTCAACTAAATCTCAAAAAAAAAAAAAAGAAAAAAAAAAAAAAGCCAATCCATGTAATACCCAACAATGGCCTGCAGAGGTTGCTGTTGATCACCAACCTAAAATCTTTTCATCACCTCTCCAACTTCACCTGAGTTAACAGAAGCACAACTGTTGATAAGTCAATAAGGAAGTGTCAAGGATTGGAACTATAAAGGAGCTATTGATGATGATATTCCCAATTACACTAAACTGTTCAGTGTTGGTGCATGATTCATGTTTAATAGGCCAAAGTAATGAATGGCTATCATACAACATGATACAGTTTGAGTAATTCTGATGAGACAGATGGTTCAAGGGATTCAAGAGAACTATCAATGTTACTACTATGCAAACAAAAATCATGGTTTATACTTAAATTAGTTCTGTTTAAAAACATTACATCGTTGTCCTTTATGGGATGTAAAATGATATAAACTGCAAAATAAGCTTTGAAACTTGTTAGTATGGTCAGTGGTGGCACATCTACATTTTCTACACAGCTGCCCCTTTTAAATGATCCAATATCCTGTTTCAACCAGAAGAGCTTTTAAATATGGAAGTTAAAGATATCTTTAAAGCATCTGTAATCAATATTTTTATAAAAACAGTGTATGAAATGACAGTGTTTACTGTCAGAGATTTCGCTTGTAGTGATGAACCTACAGAGAATTATCAGTGACTCTGCAGCTCCTCTCAGCTTTACGGAGTTTTATAGTGAGTTTCAGCTCATTGTTTATCTGTCTGGCTGCAACTTTACTGTTTTGGTTCACTCTCAGCGTCTCATAGCGTCGTTTTGGGCCGACACAGTTAGCTGTAGACTAGCTGGTGAACATAGTGGAGCATTTAGCAGCTAAAGAGCCAGATATTTCCCTCAGGAGTTGGTAGAGAGCAAAAACAGAGCTAAAAGAGAGTGAATATTGGACTTACATTCACCAGGTGGACAGAAACACGACTCCAAATGAATGATAATGTTGTTCCGTAACTGCTGGATGTTGGAAATAAGCAACTGTTTGCTCAACATATCAACTTAAAAGCTGATGATATGTCAGTGTTGTGTTTACAGCCTCTTTCTGCTGCCCCCAAATTGCCAAAACATCAGTCTCCGCAGGTTTATATGGTGTCAAAAATTAACTTTGTTTTCAAGCTGAAACAAGTCTGTTTTTTTTATTTATTTTGTACGTTCTGAGAAGTTGACAATTTGGAGAAAACAGATTTTTGCAGAATATCAGCAAAACTGAGAAAAAGGAGACTAAACAGAGATCCTTTAAAGCTAAATAGGTTAAAGGTACGCTGTTGAGTTTTTGACCACTAATAGCACTATGGAGCAATGTTTTGATGATTGTTTGTGTTTGTATGTCATTGAAGTTGCTAATAAACAGATGGTGGTAATATGACAAGAATGTGCCAGCAAAAGGCTGGAAAAGAAGACTGTAACTAGCTAACATGGATAGAAACAAAGCATTCAACATGTTTGTTTAACCTCAAGAATACTAACAGTGCTCTTTGTTAAGAGTGAAGTGAATGAAACATAACTGTTTGTTTACAAGAAAACTCCACATGATACCTTCAATGCCTGCTGCAGCTGGAAACTAGCAGCAGGCATTATGCCTTTTCCTTACTGAGAGTTAAAAGAGAAGATTGATACCACTGATACCAAAAATCTACAAAAAGTACAAAAATCTTCCTACCAGCATAGACACTAACTTTTGGCAAGAAAGTGAATAAACATATTTCTCTAAATATTAAACTTTTTATTTGAAGTTGATGAAAGTGGAGCTGAGACTGAACTAAAACAGTGAAGTTGCTGGACCAAAACAATGAGCTGAAAGACACTAAAACCCTCTGTATAGTTGAGGGATCTGCAAAGTTATAATAAATAATAACTTAAATAAATAATAAAACTTACAATGAACCGATCATTTCTTATAAAACAGGCACATGGCAGATGCAGCCCTCTCACCTATAAATTATATCCATATACGACTTAATTGCTACAGCAAATACGTTCTCAACATAATGAAAAAATGTTGTTAATTTATCTGTTTTATTTATTTATTAGATAAAATTTTCAGTGACTTGAAGCTTAACATTTAAGTGAAACCATGATCTTTAACTAACTGTAACCAAAGTGCTTTTGTTGCCTAAATCTAACCACACATGGAACTAATGATGCGAACCCCAATGTCTTGGTCTTGCGTGTCTGCCATCCACCTCGACCTCCTCCCTCTGACTTCAGTGTGATATATAAATTGAGTGCTAAATTAATTTGAAAAATTGTTGCCTAAAGCAAAAAATGAGGCTATAAAATGATGTATTTAGATGTTCAGTACTTGTGTGTGAACCCCGTTGCTTGAATCTGTGGCTCTACCTTTGGCCACCCTGTTCGAAATGGACTGCAAACATAGACCCTGTTCACACCTGGCATTAAAATGCATCTTGGTTGAGCTGATCACAAGCGGACAGCCCTAAGTACAGGTGTGAATGCACCCAAGACACATTGAGGACACACTGAGATCACTCAGACAACATTTGGAGGTGGTCTGGGCTGCATATGGCCACATTTTTTCAGCAGTGTATATGGAAATGTGTCCTGAGCCATAATGAAGGACCGCCTACTCAACTGACGTCCTCTGTGTAAGCAGAAGTACAACAGCGTTATATTAAAGTACGAAACAAGAAGAAGAAGCCACAACAACAGGCAGAATGGATTCTTGTGGATGGTGTACACATGAAACATGCCGTCTGATTTCCATTTGGGCAGAAGAGTTTTGATGTTGCCGGTTCATCAAGGTCTTTGCAAACTTCTTCTTCTTTTAATTTCCCGCAGATTAGGCACAGGAAGTGCATTTGGTCTTTACAAACGGAAATGATGTACATGTTTATTCGCATAAAGAGCACTCGAGACGCATGTGGAGACGCATTCTAATGCCAGGTGTGAACAGACGTACTTAGAGCTGTCCACTTATGATCGGATCACCCGAGATTCATGTTAATACCAGGTGTGAACCGGGTCATCGGTTCAGTTCAAGGGTCTCTAAACTCAGACTACATCATTTCACTGAATGTAAAATCCTTCAATTGATTTTAAAGGACTCCAATTTTAATAGCATTTTTTATTTCACCTCTCCTTATCCCCTTTTCTAAATAAAAACAGAGGGATGTTATGAGAAATAATCCTCCATTTTTCCGTGAAGCTCTTACTTGCAGCCATAATAACACATCTCATTGTTTCACTGAGAGACTGTGTGTATTGGTTTTGTTCTACGTTCCTGCAAGTTGAAGGTCAGTCTCCTCCATAAAGTGGAACCACAACAATACTTCACACAACCAAGAGCAAGAGGTGTGGGCTCTGCAGTGTCCAAGGTTCACTGTTCAATCAATACCCCACTGTCAGACCTCAATTTAGAAACGTCCCTCTCTTCTTAAAAAGGAGAACAATGGTTGCTTTCTGCAGCAAAATCACTCAGGGTTTCATGTCAGTCTTCTTTGTGTGACCAAACAATAAAAAAATCTAATTTTACTTAATTCTTGTGCACAGTATATTACTGCTGGGTGTATGTTTTAATGTGTTTAAATGTCTTTTGTGTTTCTGTCCCTTTTTCTTTACTCTTACCTTCTGTGGATGTTGTGATTTATCTTATGTTGCCCAGAGTTTCCTTGAAAAACAGATTACTGGAGACTATCCCTTTAAAATACAGGTCAGACAAAATAAACTCAACATTCAATCAGTGTATTATTAGTTTTAGTGACAAAGACTGCAGATGGACAAGATTAACTGGTGACCACAAATAAATACTGCTCTGAAGTACTTTAGTTTTATTCATCATTATTCATTATTTGTTCTCTTTTTTCTTGTTCATTACCTAAGATGAAAACTACATTAGCATTGCTCAAAGTCTGAACACTATTGACAACATGTGAATCAATTTATGTTGGCAACACATTAGGTGGAAATAAAAACTGTAAAAAAAAAAAAAAAGAAGAAGAAGCTTATTCTACTATGGTCTGGGTGAATATTCAATTCTGATTGGCTGCAGGGTGTCCATTAATTCCTGATAATGGACACCTACTAAGTAGTTCCAGTGAAACTGTCTGTTCTTAATTAATGCACTGGCTAATATGAATAACCATAGCAACAGGGACGCAGTCAAAGACTCCATTTATTGCAACACGTTAACAAGCTAACATCTAATTACAACAATGAGTGACTTCAACATTTCTTTTAACCTATTTGGAGGCTATGACAACTTTGATGACTGGGAAGCAGCAGAAGAAAGAGAAACTGAAAAGAAAAGGGAGAAATGGCACCAGGAGTTAAAACCAGGAGAATTAAATCAAATAGATGACAAAAGACAAGATGAAAAAGATGAGATCAACACAAAAAAAAAACAAACAACGAAATCGGCAATTAATACCGTCAGTGCCTCATCCTCTGAACACCACAGGATGGCGACTGTAACACACAAGCTGCAAGAAGTACACTGCTCCTCTGAACTCACTGATACTTTAAAGTGATCATCTCACATCATATTCGCTGATCAACTCGCTACTTCAGGCTGCGGCTGACAGGACACATGGCTCATTATCTGTTCGTGAAAATCTTGATATTAATTTTAGGACAATGACACGGCTGGATAGCTGGCTAGTCTTGTTGTTAAATATACTGTCAACCATATGCAATGTTATTGACTTTGAATCTTGCTAGCATAATGTTAGCTTTCTGGCTCATAGCTGAGCCAAAGGCTTCTATGAGCTGAGTGGACTAGAAATATCTCCCGTTGCCAAGTCGTATCTAAGGTTCGTCCTATTTACTGGAGTAGTGAAGGTTTCCATTGCATAAGAACCTTATTGGATGATAATACTTGTTCCAGGTATTAGCTAAACCCTCAGGTGTTATCAGGGATGGTCTTAATTTTTTTTCTTTGGCAAGTGACCAGGGTATAAACGGGATAATGCCCTTCAAGGTGTCCATTAACAGGAATTAATAGATTCCACGGAGGCCTCCCCATCATCCATTAATTCCTGATAATGGACACCTTGCCATTATCGATTATGTATTTTATAAAGAATTGAAATTATAAAAAAAAAATGTCAAGGCCACAAAATATCCTTTGAAATCACAATAAATCTGACGTGTAACTGAAATAAAAATAAAAACTTCCAAGTCTTAAGTCAGCAGTTGCCCTACTACAACTACCTAAAATTTAAGCGAAGTTTAAGTAAGAGATAGTGCCTGACGAGGTGTCCGTTATCAGGAATTAATGGACGACAGAGAGGACAGAACGGTTGCCTCTGCTGAGTGTGTTGTCAAGGAGGTGGAAATCATCTTTCAACCTTATTTGCTTTTATTTTTACTTAAGTTGCAATGTGCTGGGCTCTCTCTCATGGTGGAAAAGTCTAATTTAAATATGATTAATCATCATAATAATTATAAAAATAATCCATTATCATCTGCTTGTCTGAGAACATGAAATCTCACCACCTGACCAAGTAATCAATTTGAGTTTCTCTAGTGACCAAGAACCCGATCGAGCCCCAGTATCATATCATGGTCATTTTGTATTATGGACAAGAAAAACCTTATTTATTGCTCCCTCTAAACCTCATTCTTTGTGTATTTTCAATTACAGCCTCATGGGACAGAAGGTCCTGGCAGATGGACGCAGAAAGATGGTGCATTAGAACCCACAATGGAACACTTTTTTTCTTTAAACATTGTTCATTAAATTCAATGCATTTTCCTTTGATTAAAGCATTGCTTAAGTGACTTGCCCTTGACTGGACCATTGTACAGCACTGTGGTTTTGAAGGATGTGTGATTAAACACACAATTCTAAAACTACACACAGTACAGGTATTTTATGCTCTGTGTAGGCATGGATTTTACAACTGTTGCACATGGATGTGAAAAACAGAGTGAAACCGTGCTTTTGACCCTCCACATCCCACATCTGGTTCATGTCTTCTCTGCTTTGGCTACTGGGTAAAAAAAATCAATTACAATGCTAAGCAGGTTAGCATCATTGTGTCAAACATACCCTTCTTATTATCAGATAAGAGAGGCATCCTTTTGTCCTGGTGACTGAAAATGAAAATGTTCCCTCTTTGGGTGAATGCTTGTTATAGAAACCTCTTTACCTGCCTTGGAAGTTGTCAGTGTTGATTGTCATACAAGAGAAACAAGAGGTTTTCTGTTTTATAGCTTCAAATATTTGAGAAAAAAGGCTTAATTAGACAAAAAGAAAAGTAAAGTCCTGTTTTTAGAGCTCTGTAGCTCACTCTGTTGGTTGGTCCACAAAACTTTCCCCACCCTTTGGCAGCCACAGTTTTCGCCCTTTGAGGCTGAAATTTAGCAGAGAGGTCAAGTGTTTGTGAGGTTTTGTGTGTGTTAACGCATGAACGTGTGGATGCATGTGCATATGTGGTTGTAGCTATTGCAAATTCATGCTTGTTTTAATGCAATAGACAGTGGTGGAATGTAAGTACATTTGCTCAAGTACTGTACTTAAGTATATTTTTAAGATACTTGAACTTTACATGAGTATTTTCATTTTATGCTACTTGATATTTCAGAGGGAAATATTGTACTTTTTACTCCGCTACATTTATTTGACGGTTTTGGTTACTAGCTAAGTTTCAGAATGAAATTTTATATGTAGTAACATAATGATGAGCGTATAAATTACACTGCGTTGTTAAAAATTAAACCAGTGGTTCCCAAACATTTCGGCTTATGGTTTGTATTTGTGTCTCTTTGTCATGTTTCAGGTGTCTACGAGTTGTTTGCAGTTCCACCAAAGAGACATTTCCCTTCACATGGTTTCAAATAACATTTAATGTTAAAAAATTTTAGGCCCGAAGAGGTAAAACTCTCCAATATTTCATAAAAATACAATGATTAAAGAAAAGTTCTAAAAAATTAATCCACATTTATGTCATAGAACTATGTTTTTTCTTCTTTTCTACCCAATCTCTCATCTCAAGATCCCTCAGATTTATCTTGTGACCCTCACAAAGCAGTTCAAACTGGCTCCACCTTGAGAAGCTACCATAAACCATAAAATGCTGCTAATGCATTGATCAATCAGTATTAATTATGTACTTGTCAAATGTATTGGAGACTAAAGTGTGCATCTTGGGCAAGAAACTGGGCCTCCAAACACCAACAAAGATCCCTGTTCCCAACAGAAGGAGAAAACGAGATGATGATTCTCTCTCTTGTGACTTCGTTGTCGAGGAAGATGTATCCAAAGCCGCCATTTTCGAGGCTGTGAAAAATCTTACTTCCATGGTAGAAAGCTTCAACTCCTGGCTGAATGAGAACACCCTTACAATTGCCAATCTGGAAAAGAGTTTGGATTTCAACTTCAAAGAAATCAAGAACTGCAAAGACAAAGCGAAAACTTTGGAAAATGTGAATATAGGGGATTCATTTTTGCAATCTTTATGGTTATAATAACATCCCACAGAACAAGGAACACTATAGTATGACCCCAGATGAATGGAGGACACTTTAACAACACCATCATGGACTTTAGGACACACTGAGTTTAGAGGATATATTGAGAGTCAAGAACCCTGAGGTATTACAATACTTGAACCAGACAGAACATGTAAGTCTAGAATTGATTATTGGTTACTTCAACATAATTTATCACAATCTGTCTTTGATTTATCAATGGATGTTGCCCCTTCAACAGACCACAGTCTAATACATGTGTAGCTGAAGCCAATTAATACAAGCAGAAATAAAGTTTTTTGGAAATTGAACTCAAGTCTGTTGAAGGATGAAAATTACTGCCAGAACATGAGAGCCATGCCGGAGGAGTCTTTTAAATGACCCTGAAATTCAATCAAATGTAAACAAATGGGAATTCTTTAAATATAAGGTTAGAAAAGGAGTTGGAGTTGAACACACACTATAATAAAAGTAATCCCACAGAGGATGAACAGAAAATTATTGAATTACATGACAAGCTTGGTGCCATCTTTGTCCGCAAAGCTAAGGGTCCTTATATCTGATCAAAGGCTAAATGGATAGAAGGAGAACAAAACACTTCCTATTTTTGCAAAGAAAAGCCATTTAGAGAGAAATGCCATCCAAACATTATTGATTGAAAAAGAAGAAATGCTCTAATCCCAAAACATTTTCTGATGAAATCTTCCCCTTCTGTAATCATTTGTATAGAACGTCATACTCTGAACATGACTGTTAAACGTTTTTCAACTGATTAAAGATCAGATTCCAACAATTGATCAAGTGTTCAAAAATACTTGCAATACAGAAATAACGCTTGAAGAGTTAATGCACTCAATCATTCACACTTGGACACATCCAAAGGCTCTGATGGTCTGACAGCAAACTTTTACAAACATTTTTGATGTGAAATTAAAGAAGACCTATTTCTGACTCAATTTTTTTATTTTTGGACTCCACTAGAGTAGCTTTTATTCACAGTTCAAAAAACTCCTTATTTATCTTATACTAACCCTTTATTCAGTCCCTCAGTTCAGCCTCTGTCTGAAACAGGCCGTTTTAGCTCCTGTCTCTTTAAGACGCCCCTCCTGATGAGCAACTCTGTTGTGATTGGCCAGCTTTCTGGAAGCTTCCGAGGGGCAGCACGTATTGGAGTCCTGTAAAGTTACCACTGATGCAAACCCAACATTTCCTGCTTTACTGCTTCAAAATAAAAGCTTTTGAACAACTAAATAATGGCAGCACTAAAAAATAAAATAAAAATAAAAAGATATGGATATATTTGGAGCTATTTGTTTGGCAGATCAGTTAGAAATAATGCAGGAAGGAATAGTACAAGCAGAAACAGCCACAGTGATGATGATGTTTGATGAAGAGCTGCAGACGACTAGCACACCCCCAACAGGTAAACTACTTATTTTACTTTGCTGCGCTAGGTAATGGAATCATGGCTCGGCGTGACTACCTCCCCAATAATGGAGAAACACCATAATGTTAGGGGGAGCAGAGCAGTGAACTTGTTTGCTGTGTATGGAGCAGACAACCATATAAAGAAATCCGTCAACGTTGGCTCGGGCTGAAAGTAGAAAACAGTGTTGAAAAATTAGCGTTCAGTCCCCTTTAAGGACTCTCTGTATAAGGGGTTGATTGAGGCTCTTGGTGAGCATAATTTTCCAACAAGTATAAAGCAAGGGGTCAAAGTGTTAATTCCAAAACCAGGTGAAAATCTCAAAGTCATTCATAATCCAAGACCTATCACACTGTTAAACAATGACTATAAGCTATTAGCACATATATACACAATTTGTCTCAAAAAAAGTTATTTCTCAAATTGTCAGTGAAACTCAGTCAGGTTTCTTATATGAAAAACCTCAAAGAATGTAAATCTCTCATCAGTACCATACTCAATACATCCCTTATCCTAGCAAGAAATATATCATTGTACTCCCAGTCCCCATCTCATCTCCCCACACCTTTTTTTCTTGATGAAAGGTGTTCAAATAAATTCACAAGGAACAAACGATTTATACCCTGCACAGTTTGGTAGAAATAATATTTTGAATATTTTTGACCAGCCAACAGAAGCTAAACTGAGAACGAAGCTCTTCAAATACTCAGTTCCAACCAAAACAAACAAAATTCACTGCAAAGTAATGGATGATTTCTACCCTTCCAGTGAATTTTTAAGATTAAGATTCGGCTTTGAGAGTAATGAATGTGTTTTCTGTAAAGGTGAAACAACAAAGCATGCTTTGTTTCATGCTCTCATACCCAGTTCTGGAAACAGTTCATGGAATAGTTAACCACAGCACTACCTGTTACAGATCATAATAGCATTTTTTTTGGTGTCCGTGTGTCAGTTAGAAGACAAAAAATTGGACCTACTGGTCAATGTTTTACTAATTTTAGCCAAATTCTTTATTCATAAGGCTAAATCTGTCAAGACCCCATCCATCTTCACCTGCTGCTATACTGAAACTCAACTCTATCTTAACTTCCTAAAATGAATGAAATCCAATTGTGCCAAAGAGCTCTGTGTATTACTAGAAAACGATCTGACCAATAGAACATCTTAAACTCTAACAATTGCTTAGTCAATCTTTTTTATTTATGATTTATTTATGTAATGGTTATTCTGTTCTATTCTGCTTAATCTAATCTATTTAATTTTTTTATATACCATTTTGTACTGTCTGTGTAAATGTTTTATGTCTCATGTGGTATCTGTTCATTCTAGATGTCGATGATGTTGTAATGATTGGTTTACTGTTTGTAAATTCATTTTTGACTTTAGAAAAAAACTTTTAATGATCATATTTACCACAGACCCCTATCAGTCCCAAAAGACTGTATATTTAAAACTTTTTTTTTTGTGGACAAGCTTTGGGGGCTCTAATTTTCTCATTTACCTTTTGAAAATACAGATAAATCCCCAAATTTTAAGAACAAACAAACAAATAAAGCAAAAGTATTGAGCAGTAATTTCCATCTAATCTATGACAACACATACATAACAAATAGTATTGTACTTAAAAGTATTGTACTTAAGTACTTAAGTTACATTCCACTGCTGGATATCTGTGTACACTTCCTGCTCGTTTTTTTATGGCACAGTGAAATATATATATATATATTTCACAATGAAGTAATTCACCAGAACAAATTCAAAATAAATCATTGACTGTTTCTGACATTTAATAAAAGCCCAAAAATGTAAAATTGACGCACAGTATTCTGTCTCCTCATGGCATCATATCTTCTATCTGTTGTTTCAGGAGATATGCACACATGCACACACAGAGTCCAATGTACTGAGTCCAGCTGTCTCTGTCTCTGCCATTACTGTAAGAGAATACCCCGGCCAGCGCTCTAACCCACTCCATCAATCTCTCTCTGTTTGACAGAAACTATGCCCACCTGTTCTCCCACAGTCCACACGCAGGGACTCAGAGGCTGAAGCTCAACATGCAACTTCAGGCTTCAGGTTTGGGTTGATGGGAGGCAGAATGAAGTCAGTTTGTTCTTCACATAGCAAAATAATTGTCTTGAATGATAAAAGCATCAACTGCACAGTTTCAGCTTCCTTTTGTACTTTTTACTTAGGTGCATTTTCAATGTTCTAGATCTTTATTTGAGCATTTCCATTTTAGGAGACTTCTTTATACTACTACTTTATACTTTTCTACATTTCGTTGGAAAATATTATTAATTTTATTGCTGTTTACTTCACTTATTTCTCTTACTTACTCTCTTAGGGTTAGGGTTAGGGTTTATCAATATTTAACATTATCATTAGAGATTAATTTTGCTGTAGTCAGGCAAATATCTTTTTTTCTCAAAAATGTTAACTTCTAAGGAGCTTCAGCTTGGCAATGTTTGTTTTTTACATAATTTAAATCCACAAAAACTGATGTTTTCGGGCACTTGAGAGCATCAGAAACAAAACACAACACTGACACATAATCACCTTGTAAAGTCCAACTGAACTAAACTAACATTTAATCATCCCTCTCTGCAGTCAAAATAATGTCAACATGCTTTTAAAATATGTAGTTAATAGTTTTGTATTACTTGAATGAAGAAAAAAAAGGTCTTTATCAGAAATGCAGCCAGCTTGGGGGGCATGTAGCTATCTAGCTGCTAACTGACGTTAGCGGAGCACTTTTCACGCGTGAATGTTTGTTTGGTGGCTCATTCAACAAGCTAAGGATAAGACGTGTGTTCATGTTTGTAAGTTAGATAAGAAGGAGACTTTAGCAGGAAAGCTAATGTTGGTTGTTGTTCAGTCTGTGGCTCTTGTGTTGTGTAGCCGGATGCTATCAGGCTCAGTGCGACCGTCTGCTTATGCGAGAATGACACGTTATTGTTTTATTAAAAGATCTGATTTCCTGTATTGAAATAAGGACTCCAGCTATGTAAGCAGATCCATTTTTAATCATATTTAATCAAAATAATGTAAAACCAGGGCACACCACCATGAAAAATATATATGTAATATATTTATTAATGTATACTTAATAAACACAAATTTCTCCCCTTTGGTTTCTGATTTTTTCTTAAAGGAGAAAACAAGACAAGTGATTTACAGAGCAGATATGTTGCAATTTAATTTCAGTTGGACTTCATAGTTATTAGCATGCAATTGCTTATTTACACATCCAGCAGATATGGGGAAACATTAGCATCATCAGGCCACCTGTTGAATCTAAGTCCAATATTCACTGCTGAATGCTCCACTACATACTCAAGTTATAGCCGCTTACTTTGTGTTTCTGCTGTTTATTGCTGAGTGATCAGTCAGTGTAAAGTGGGTTTATTTGAGCTTTTTCACTAAAAACTCGGTTGCTCCATAAAGCTGACCGCAGAAGGTTGTGATATGTTGCACAACAAGCTAGCAAGGCACTGTCAAAGGAACCACATTTCACATGCTCAGTGGCGTCTGCCTTACACAGAACTACTCTCCGGAGACTGAAAACGTGATCGCTGTTATTAGTCTTTGGAGCCGTTTCTAAACAAACTAACGTGACCAAACTCTTCATAATGAAGGAACATGTCAACCAGAGCAGCAGTGTGACACGTTTTAAATAGTTTTTGGGCAACAACGGAGGTCAATGGCACAGAGGAATAAGATATATCACACACAATACTTTAGTTAATAGAGCAGTTCATTCTTGGTTTGGCTCTGCATATGAGGTTTGTTGACAGTAAAGAAAAGTATCAAAAATCAGCAGCCTTATCCTTTAAAAACAGTCAGTAAAGAAAGCAGTCAGGGTGAAAGCTCCCGTCCTCTCCGTCCAGAGTTTCAGATCTTACATTCTGCTTCAGTTCAATAAACCAAAACTAACAGATATAAAAACGGAACATTACTTTAAACTGACTTCCTGCTGCAACTTCAACTGTTGCAGTGTTTTAAGACTGAAGGTATCAGGTTACTTTACTCGGACTCTCAGTTTGCTTTGTCACGGCCAAGAGGTGCCGCACAAACCTTCTTGAGTCCAATACAGTGAGGAATGCTTAACTGCTTTGCACACAAAGAATAGATCCAACAGGACTAATGTGCATATAAAGGAACACAACATATTTTGCTATTTAATTGTAGCATACAATCTAGAGCAGCTGTGATTTCCTTAAAGATTAAAGTTCTTTAATTCTTTGCTCAAACATTCCTTGCATGTTGTGGGATTTGCAGGATTTGAACCAATGATCCTCTGATCTCTAACCTTTAGGCTACTGCTGCCCCCATCTAAGTTAAAAAATACTCCTGACAAAAGAGAGACCAAATCCTTCTAAATTCCCCTTTTCTAAACTTTTTTTTTTCTTTTTCACTGTGGCCATAGATCATCTGTCCAACCAGATTTGCTCGTCTTCACACCTCACCAATCACTCTTCATCCCCTCCTTGCCTTCTCCTCCTATTCTCTACCTGTTAGGTCCTCCATTAAGAGCACTCACACACACACACACACACACACACACACACACACACACACACACACACACACACACACACACACACACCCTGAGGCCCAGTGGTGCTTGCTAATGCTTGTGGGACAGGAAGTGGGGTGATGGTAGGGGGGTGGAGGGTTATGGAGGAAGGGGGTTCAAGGTGGTTCTCCTCTCAGGTTACCTGTCCAGGTAAGTCTGTGTTTGTTTAGTGTTACCTCCCAGTAGTCCGGAGGTCCAGACTGACGCACGGAGAGATCTCTGTTCAAGTGTGTGTGGTTTCAGTGTGTGAGGCGCTGTTGATGTTTGAAAGAGGTGATACTTAATCTGAGTATTGTAGAAGACTCTGGAGATTCTCCTCCACACACACACACACACACACACACACATTCCTCAGAGCAGCGGTGGACTCAACAGTTTGGCTTGTATCTGTATCTGCGTTATGTTCTCTCAGTTCAGAAAATAACCTGGCAGTCGGAGCGGCGCAGCAGACAGGGCGTCTGTCTTCTTAAAAATAAAATTATAGCAATTGATGGGATCCATCTATCGTCCCAGATAAGACTTGTCAATGTAATGTTGGCAGAGGTTCAGGCGCAGCAGAGGCCGAGCTTTCACTGCCTCTGAGAAATAAACAGACAGCTGAGCTGGGAGATGACCTGCTGGTTGCTTTTATGTGGAGATGAACTTGAGAGAAAACATTTTGAGGTCGGTGTTGCTGCTGTCTATCACTAATCGAAGAATTCAGAGGAAGATTTTACATTTTTCTCTTCTTAACATTTTGTATTGGTTTGGTTAGATGCATTGTTGCACAAAAACTGATGGGTGATGTTTTAGTTTAGTTTTGTTATAAACAGAACAACAACAGAGTGATTATGTAGACACCATGAATGAACAGATGAAAAAAAAAAACTACAAAACTATACCTTCCAAAAGAAAAGACAGTTGATTAGCTTGTGATCTGAAAATATTTTAAATGTTTCAGCAGGATCTGGAAAAACTTGTCCTTCAGTAGACTCGACTACTGTAACGGTGTGTTCTCAGGTCTCCCTAAAAAAATCAATCAGACAGCTGCAGCTGATTCAGACGCTGCTGCTCGAGTCCTCACTAAGACTAAGAAAGTGTATAATCTATATAAAGTACTGAATGGTTTAGGGTCAAAATACATTTGTGATCTGCTGCTACGTTATGAAGCATCCAGACCTCTCAGGTGGTCGGGATCAGGTCTGCTTTCTGTTCCCAGAGTAAACACTAAACATGGAGAAACAGCGTTCAGTTTTTATGCTCCGCATATCTGAACAAACTCCCAGAAATCTGTAGGTCTGCTGCAACTCTCAGTTCTTTTAAATCACAGCTGAAGACTTTTCTGTTTGCTGCCTTTTATTAAACCAAATTTGAGGGTTAATATCTTACACTGCACTGTAACTTTTATTCTCCTGCTTTATCTGTCTTATTCTATTTTTAGCTTTTTTGATTTTCAATTTAGTACTTTTTAAAATGTCTTTTTATACTGCCTTGTGTTGCTTTTATGTTCTGTCTTGATGCCTTTTATGTTCTATGAGAAGCACTTTGAAATGTGTTGTACAAATAAACTTGCCTTTTTATCCTTGACATTATCATCCCACTTAGGAAACACTGGTTTTATTCAAAACTTGGGAGTTTGAGACCAGTACAGGCAACGATTTCTGGGTCAAACGAGGATCGAGGAGCGAGGAAAGATCAGTTGAGTTAATTGAGATGCATCTAGCATTTTGGGATTTATCGGTTCTTTCACAGTCAGAGGTTGAGATCCTCTAGCCTTTATGCAGCATTAAGCATTAGGCGATGGCATGGAGCGCAGAGAAAAATGAGTTGCATTGCATAGTTGGCACATTCATGTTCACTTTGATCACATGAAGGCTTGGCATGACTTCCAAGTGACATGTTTTATGACACGTTCAGTTGTCTTCAGGGAAACAGGAGCGATTAAAGGGTAACTCCACTGATTTCACACATTACACACATATTTACAGGTCTTACAAAGTACTACTGCATATGTTGAAAAGAAAAAAGTTGTATAAAGCCTTTTGTGGCCCTCGGGGGAGGTACGCAAAGTCCGATAAATTCCCTCGAGTCACTTCAGTCTGTGTCGGTCGAGGCTGAAGACGAAGGCGATGAAAAAGTTTGAAAATGTGGAAAAAAAATCTGGATGTGCGGAGTTAAAATGAAGTGAGGTTACAAGATCTCTGTAGCGGCTAGCAGCTCCAGGCTACATTAGCCGCTACTAGCATAACACACCCAAACCTCCCACCAAACTGTCAGCAGTCAAGCTGTGTTGTGAGTAATGTAGGAGCCAGATTTTGACAAGAAGAATGTGTGTAATAAAAAAAGACCATATTTCTGGTTCTGCTGCTGATTTTTTGATCCTCTTATTTAAACTATTATCTAAATTGCTGGATTACTCTTTTAAAGGAGTAAATCTTTAGCTTAAGGATGAACACCAGTCAGGTCGGTTTTTTTAGTTGTCTCAACCTGCAACGTCAGTCCGAAGTGCTACAGTTTAGTTTATGGAAACTCAGTTACGGTAGTCAGAAACTGAAATGTGTGCACAAGAGAGAAAGAAAGAGGAGACGAGCATTTCCATGATACATTGTGTGCAAAGTCTCATGTACTTTTTGTAAGTATCTATTTTTATTGCACCGATTTAACAGGTTTATCTTGAGATAATCAAAAGATACATACATGCATATATTAGATGTATCTTAACACACATTATTCTCATTTCTGAATGCAACCAAACAATAAACAAGAACAAATAAATACCACCTGGCCCTCTTTTAATATTTAACTTCGAGAGCAGTTTTGAAATTATTTGTTTTTTTAATTTCTGAGTGTTTAGTGTTGTTTGTGTGATATGGTGATATGTTTATGTGTGTGTATATAAGCATCAGGATACATGACTAAACTCATTCAATTTTCTGAACATTTTGAATCTGACAGAAAAAACCGTACAGCACTGACGTCATCGAAATTTAAAGTTATGAGTAGCCACTGCATAGTTCTTTGTCCACAAGGAGCTTTTGGCATTTGTACGTCTGTCCACACTGTTACAGTTTCCACTTCTCCTCTCGTTCGAATCGATGGATATCAAGCATGTGGGAGGTAAACAAACCTCAATAAAAGTCAGTCCGAGTGTGTTCACCACCAGGATTTGTTTTACCCCACAGCTGACAGTTCTGGCAGTCAGACGCTGGCTAACAAGAACCACAGCTGTGTTTCCACCCGACACCGGCCTTCCACTTAAACGCAACACACATTTGGTTGGTTCATTGTGGGGGTTTTTTGACAAGCAGATCGACCATTTTAATGATTTTTTAATGCGGCGTGTCACCGGGTTTGTTGATGCAAGTGTTTGTGTTGTCATCTGACATTCTGAGACTGAGAAAGACAAACTGAACGTTACTGACATTTTGGTTAGTTTTTCCTTCATAATGGCATTCCAACATGCACACAATCATAACATATGAATGCTGGTGTTGGACTGATATTGGGGGTTTTTGGAGGTTGATACTGATGTTTTTGGATTAAAGCTGCAGATAGATGATGTTTTTACACAGACGTTTCTTTATCATTAGTAGTTTAGTGTGAAACTCAGCAAAAAAATAGCAGCACCGATTTGAGAAAATTAAAGTGACATGTGCTGGAGTGTTAGCATGTATAGCGGGACATTGCTACCTGAGGGAGATGATGGTGGAACGAGAGGGGAACAATGAACCAAAACTCCCATAACAGCACAACAACAACAACATATAGATCCAAAATTAGACCAGCAGAGCATTGATACTGTATTTTATTAAATTGAATCATAACTAATTTGTTCACACAAGTCAAAGTCAGTATAAACTTCATAAATCAATAAACTATGACAGGATATTCTGCCATCCAATGAACAAACTGATGCTGTTGTTGGCTTCAGTGTGAAGGGGGAAAAATGTTTCTACAATCTGAGATTTTAAATGCATTTTTCTAGATTTCTGTTGTCATCTGGTTTTGATTAACATGAACCCACAGTGTTACACTCATGCAACAAACAGGAGGATAGTGCTAAGAGGCCGCAGTAACAGTGGACGACTGCTCAGCATGAAGTGGAAGAGCAACAGTCGTCTTCAATACATCTTTGTCTGTCAATTGTTATGCAGCTTACATTTGTTTTTCTATTAAAATGCAAATAGTTTGATGTTTGGTTAGTGGGTTAATTTGCAGGTAAGTAGGTTCATCTTACATATATCACACCAATCTTACACATCAAGGTGAGTTTAATAGTCAAGAGAAGAAGTGCTCAGTCTGTGAGTTGTATAATATCTTCTGTGGCTTCAGGAGGAATTAAACCTCATGGTGTCATCAAGGTTATCTTGTCCTGGGGTTTGGAGACTACAAATTATGAAACCTGGCGTTAAAAATTGGTTTTGTGCTTTTGAAAGACGTTAGCGTTTACCAGGCATGGAGGGTCTAATGAAAGATGCCGTCAAGTCACATAATGGGAAATGTAGCATGCAGCGTTTATTGAGCTTGACTCATACTAAGGACTAAAAGACAAGATATCTTCACCTCTGCTGCATCAAGTTTAAACACTCTTTTTAAAATCTGTCTTGTGAGTCCTCTTGTGAGTAGCCCTTTAAGGTTTGGTAATATTTAGGCACAAAAACTACTTGGTTAAAGCAGCTATAAACAATATTTTTTATAATGTGTATCAAATGTCAGTGTGTAATGTGTTGGTTGTGGCTCATAGTGATGAACCTACAGAGAATTATCAGAGACTCTGCAGCTCCTCTCGGCTTTACGGAGCTTTATAGTGAGTTTCAGCTCATTGTTTATCTGTCCAGCTGCAACTTTACTGTTCTGGTTCACTCTCAGCGCTCTCATAGCGTTGTTTTGGGCCTCAGCAGGCAGCTGTTTGCAGAGGAAAAGCTGTAAAAAGCCTCTGTACACTACCTGCTCAGCACCAAACAGCAAACACACAGTTAGCTGTAGACTAGCTGGTGAACATAGTGGAGCATTTAGCAGCTAAAGAGCCAGATATTTCCCTCAGGAGGTGGTGGAGAACAAAAACAGAGCTAAAAGAGAGTGAATATTGGACTTACATTCACCAGATGGACAGAAACACAACTCCAAACGAATGATAATGTTGCTCCGTAACTGCTGGATGTGGAAATGAGCAACTGTTTGCTGACAAGTTCAACATAATAACTTAAATGTCACTGAATGTATTGTTCTTTTTATACATCACATGACCTTTAAGCTACAGTACACTGACCACTTTGCTGTGGTGGCTGCACTGGTTTCCAGCTTCACAAGTTCAAGGTGATCCTTAAGTTACAGCTACAGACAGCAGACTTCCTTTCCTGCTCAGGTTTATCAAATCATTAGCGGACTGAGCTAATAAAAGCTAATATCCCGCTAACCTGGAATCTCAGGGAAATTGTAATAGTCAAAGATTTAATGGTGTTAAAAGTCCTCACATTCCCTCTGAGGGTTATTTTTCTCTCCTGTGTCACCCTCTTTCTCCCGCTTTCTGTGAGTTGTCCATCATTCTCTCCTTCTTTCTTTCTCTTGTGTCTTTCTTCTAGCCACAGGAACTGTAGCAAACCGTGGTAGAAATGCGGGGAATGCTGCAGAACAGAGAAGAGAAGATTCACTCTGCATTGTTCAAGGCCCGTTCCGCTCCGTCTCTCCTGTAAACAGCCGTCGAGGGAGGAGAAACCCGATAGCCTCACTTAGCTCTGATCTGCTCTAACTGCAGAGATCACAGACGGAGGGATGGAGGGAAGAGGGAGAGAGGTTACACAATGAGTAGAAGTGAATGCTTTTCTTTTACCTTGAAGAGATGTTGAACATTTTACGTTGTCATGTTAAGATGAGAAGATGAAGCTTCTTCTGCAAAGCAAAGAAGCTGCTTTAGTTAGACAATATTAACTGTAAGTGCTCTGTTAGTATTATATATGCAACACTTACAAAAGTCTATATTTTCAGGGAGTTTCCTTCTGCAAGAACTATTCTACACTGGTGTGAAATGTTCTATTAACAGTCACGTTGAGGACTAGATTTTAGTTCAGTTTAGTTAGAAAATAAATGACTTTAATCATCTTCCTTTTACCTTCTGTTAAAAATATATTTTAGCATCTTTCTTCTTCTTCTTTCTTCTTTAACGTGCATTTAAATGTATAAAATCCTCAAATCTCTACAATACAGGCTTGTTAAACTTTCCACACTTGGGTCTTTTAACAAATACGTTATCAGTCGGTGATGTTCAGTGAATTTCAAAAGATTTTTAAATTGTTCTTTGTTGTATCCACGTCTCCCTCCAGTTGGTCAGTAACTCACCACAGAACGTGCCCGAACTTGTCGCATCGAGCCACAAGTTGTAGGACTTTAGGAGCCGCCTGCTGCTGCTGCTGCTGGAAACACGTCGGATGAGAGTAGTGAGAGTGAGCCACACGGCTAATGTGCCATAAACCAAAACAAAAAGCTACAAGAGTCTTAAAAAAACTCCACTCTGTAGAGCTGCAGAGTCGGTCATCACAACATGCAACCAGTTTCTCACTGAATCAGTCATTTGATTCAACTTTAATTTGAAAAATGTTGATTATGCAGCTTCAACTTATTTTCAAACCAGCTGCACTTTCAAGAGAAACATCAACTGCAACATGTGAACTGCAACCATCCAGCTGCAGTTATAATATCAGAGGCCTTTATAGAAAAAGTGAGAATCGATTCCTCATTCATGCCGTTTGCGAATAAACTTTTTAATCTATAAATCCGCTTTGCTTTAAGTTTTAACAATCCATATACTGATAGAATTAGCTTTTGGTATTTTGAAATGTGCATGAAGGCCTGCAGCTTGATGGTTGCAGTTTAGATGTTTGAGTTTCTTATTTGATTCAGTTTACATATGTGTTCATTTGTGTAAATTATGCATATCTGTATATTTCCATGGTTTCTGTTTGCTGTTCTACTGGTTCTATTGGTTTTTCACTGGTTTGGTGTCTCCAAGGCTGCATTTACGCTGCATGTCTTGATGCTCTGTTCCGATTTTCTGCCTATATCCGATTTTTCTGACCGTCTGTTTACATCTACTTTTACAAGTGACTGATATCTGATACCTGTGTTTTCCGCTTGCTTAACACTTGAAACAACCTGCATGCGTAAACCAAGCGGCAACCTCCGGGGCTGTAAAATGAAGCCAATGCTGAAGTGCCAAAAAACAGTGCAGTTCTCTGAATGGCTACGTGAGGCTCCAAAACTGAGTCAATCCCCATAGACCCCCATGTTAAAATGCCCAACTTTACAGCAGAAATAAACATGTTTACAGCCTGGTACAAACAACGGTTTTGGTCTCTGTAGCTAATTTCCTCTTTCATGACAACTTTACGGGGGTGAATTTTTTTATAACTCACCCGTTTAAATTTTATTAAGCCTTAAAGTTCTGCATAATGAAGGACATGGCTGCTTTGAGTGACAGGTCCGCCAGCCGCTAGGTGGCTTGTTTCAGCCGTTCGGCCCGCCTCTTTGCCCATTTTTGATTGGCTGGGAGTTAGGCAGCGTCACGCACTGCCAAGATGGCGACGGGCCGGAGCGGCTCGCTTTGAGCTTCAAAACCGCTCTTCAGAAACCAACGGGTGACGTCACGGTAACTACGTCCATATTTTTATACAGTCTATGGTGTAAATGAGGGTTCGGTTACCGAAATGGAAGTAAACAATTTGGTTTTGTTTTTTTCAGCTGTGCACGTGAAAATAACGTCATTAAAATGCAAAAAAACTATAAGATGGTCACATTTTCAATCCGATCTGTCCGTTTAGATGACGGCTCTATTGGCAGATATCTGATTACGATCAGATTTATTTCCACATATGATTGAGGCCTGAAACGGATCTGACAATATCCGATTCTATCTGCTTTTTTCCTGTTTACACGTTCTTAATACATATCCGATCTGTGCCACATGTGAGCAAAAAATTGGAATTGGGTCACTTGTATCAGGCCTATTAGATGAGTCAGCACTAATCAGTGTCATCAGCACCACCTGCACTGGTCACACTGAGCAGGTAGAAAGTTCGTCCACACTGAACAAAGTGTCTGTGCTGAAAAGTCTTACAAAGGGAGATTTCTGAGACGTCTTTCAGAGTGCAAAATGTTTTTTGGCTTTTGATTATGCAGCTTCAATAATGTTATCATGCTGATTAAAATACTTCAGGTTAAGTCACACATCATGTTTATTAGCATGATTCTGATAAACATGATCATCAGACAGCTGCTGTAGCTCAGTGTTTCTGTTTTTGAAACCAGACTTTACATTTTCATGAATTCGTTCACCTTGTCTGTGTTTGCCTGTGATTCAGTCATTTCCATGACTACGCTTAGTGTTTTTCTGATGGTTGTTTCCCCACTAGATTCATTTTCAGCACTGAAGAATACAAACAACCACAGATAAAATCAAACTGCAGGAAGACTCTCCAGAAAAATGAACTTAAAAATGTCGCGGATACGTAGTGATGAAGCAGCGATGCAGTGCTTTCAAATAGAACACGGTACTGCGTTAAAAAGACACGAGGCTGCATCGGTGGGGCCGTGAAATCTGCTTTAACTATAGAGCCGTTAATTTAAGGGATTATCAAAAGACTGTAAAGCAGTTTTAGAGAAAAAAATGAACAACTCTTTACAAGTTTTATCACAGTAACAGTCACAGCAAGTTTTTCCTTATTGGAATCGAGGGTCTGAGGATAAAGGATGCAGATTGTAAAGTCAGCTGAGGCAAATTTGTGATTTGTGATATTGAGCTATATAAATAAAATTGACTTGGCTCGACTTCACATTCATGTTACAAATATATCCAACAGGAATGTCTCAGTGCCAGATGTCCTATTGCATTACGGAAAAAGTTGAGTGAGGTTCAACTTTTTTTTGCTGGACAACCTCATGTTCTTTGTCGAATGTATTGATCTCTCTTAAATTAATGAGGGGATTGAGATTTCTACATAAAAGTCAGTGTATAAATAGACTTCCAGCTCATGTTCTCCATACCAAGAGATGATGTAGCTCAGAAATCTTAACCTGTGCACAATCTCCTCCAACACGCCAAAGAAAAAATGATATACTTGTAAATATGTCTCGTGTTTCTGGCAGCCACTCGGGTTTATTTGAGTGTTGGGAATGAATGTAAAGGACTGTTCACATATTTTGAAGTGGGGTTGTATGAGGTACTTCTCCATAGTCAGTGTATTACCTGCAGCATGTTATTAGTTTGGAGAAGCAGACAGGAGTATCGACACAGAAGCTAAATGATGTACCGCTGTTGACGGGGGCAGCAGCAAAATGTAGTTTAGCCACCTAAAAAAAATCAATATATTTAGAATTTTTTCACCACTTTACCTCGCCGTCAGACTGCTCTTTCCTTTGGCACTACTTCCTACGCATGCCGTACGTCGCTTTCTGACCCAAACGGTTGATGTGTGCGACATGCGTAGGAATACAGAAGCTCTACAGCGTCTGTGCAGTGAATGTGACAGCAGGTTTTTAACAGGAGGATTTAACAGGCTTCACATTCCTCAGCCGGCTATGAAGACTTCAGAGGAGACGAGCAGGAGATTAAATGAATCTATTGATCTATTGTAGAATAATTGCATCATTACAGCAGCGAATGAGGAAGAATTAAATATAACCAGAAATAATAGCAGTTCTTTTCTCTCTCTCTGTTGTGGTGTCATGTACTTGAAATTTGAGACGAACATCCCAGAGTTCATCTCTCCTTCATATATAAAGCCCTCAAATATGCAGCATTTTAAAGATGGATGCTGTTGTCCTTTTAACCTAAAGATGTGTTTCATGAAAAGGCAGAAGACACTCATTTAAAAGAAGTTCATTTGAACCCTTTCATGCATGAATTATGTCCACTGTAGTGGACACAATGTATCAATGGAGTAAAAAGTGATTCATGGAAATCAATATGGGAAAAAAAAAACATATGTTTATATATATATTATTTTACTACTAAGAGCAAATGGCATGAATACACATAGGAACATTCAATAACAACAACAATGGAGAGGACATTTGAAAAACATGTTATAGGCCCAATAGGCAGAATATACCCTTTGGTGCATATTTTCAGTCACAGAAAAAAAATGTACATGAAAAATATAATTAAAAACTTGATAAAAGTATTTCTAACATCTTATTTAGTTGAATTTTTTTTCTCTCTCTGAGAATAAAAGTATTTAACAGATATTCCAGAGCTACTTGGTGTATTTCCTCCACCCTCCGCCATTTTGAATTTATTTCAAGATTCAATATCTCAAAATCATAGAGAGTCAAAACATGATATTCAGATGGATGTGTAGACAACACTTTGGGGGTTCAACACCTGGTAGTTGGGGACATGTAACTACAAATTAAATGGTTCAAAATGGCTTCCAAATATCTGTCCACTGTAGTGAACACCATGCATGAAAGGGTTAATGCAATAATTTCATGTTAATATCAGAACTTCTGTATCTGGTCATCTGGTGGCTGAAACTGTTTAGTAACTATTGTTCCTCTTGCCTGCTGTTCGTCTTTTACAGAGAGAAGAAACCTCTCATTTAAAGGGGAGATAACATGCTTTTTGTGATTTTCTCTTATTTTTATACCGTTGTGATGTCAGATGTTAAATATGATCAAAGGTCCAACACTTGAGGTGAATGTATGTAAAAATGCTCCCTGAAAGTCAGAAACCACGGCTTCAAACCTGCCCTGAACGCTTCATTTGCAAAGTCACCTCTACTTCCTCCTCAGGATGACATCAGATTGTTCTCACACGCCCACAAACAGCCGTCTGCTCTGTAGTCTTTGTTGCTGACGTTGTTTCATGTGTTGTTCCCGTCGTCCGCTCGCATATTTTGAATCTGATTCCGGCTCGAACATGTTAGATTGTATTTGAGATGTTTAAAGAAGGAGAAAAAGAAGTGAAATCCTGCAACTATAGGAAGCTTCCTGAAGCTGACCAATCAGAACAGAGTGGGCTCATCAGGAGGCGGGGCTTAAAGAGACAGGAGCTAAAACGGCCTGTTTCAGACAGAGGCTGAACTGAGGGGCTGCATAAAGGACCAGTAGAAGATAAATAAGGAGTTTTTAACTGGAAATCATGTGAAGATATTCCAGTAGAGCCCCAGAATATAAATATAGAGCTGAAAATGAGCTTGATATGCCCCCTTTAAAAGCTACTAGTTTTATACATTATTCTACATCAATTCCTATCATAAATAACAGATAATTTGTTAAATATAATTTCCTCATTGTCTTTTATAGAAAGGTGAGGAAACTGTTTTTTGGGAAGTTGAGCAGCAGCGTCATAAAATATGTCTTTAATAAATTCAAGGGGACAAATCAGTCGCTCTGCAGATTTCATTTTTTCGAGTAGCTCTCGGGATAAAAAAGGCCGGAGACCTCTGATGTACAATCAAGTTTATAAGAGGAAAAAGTCAAATATTCACCAAATCTTGATTTTTTTTTTTTTTTTATTAAGGCAGAAAAGATACTAGAAAAAGTAAAAAAGGTGTATTTTGGTGCGAAAATGCAACAGAAAACAAACATTTAATAATTATTTCCCAAAAAAAGAAATAAACAGAGTATCGATTTGTATTCTGACCGTCTTTATCCACTAATAGTCCAGCTCTATTGCACTGATTGTAGATTGAACATCCTCTGATTCCTTGAAGTCCCTTGAAAGTAACAACATATTAAAATGAAGCACAAAAACCGTGCAGTGCTTCAACCGTGTGATTCGGGTATAACAGTACTGACAATTTACTGGAATAAAGTGATGAATCAATGCACTTCTTCCCTCTCTGTGCTTTGATTAAAGAGCAGCTCTTGTCCTTAACCTCCACCCTGTGTTTCACACGAGGTTGGACGCAGCTTCCTTCCTTCCCATTCTGCTGGAGAGCTGAATTAACTCTGACTGCTTTGTGAAAAGACGCATTCGGTTTTTTTTTTTTTTTTTTAGAAATCGTTCCTGAGAGCAAGAAAAGGAGATTTTTATTGATGGAGAGAGAGAGAGAGAGAGAGATAGAGAGAGAGACGGCACCTCGCCACCCTTTCCTTGTCCGTCATCGCTCAAGTCAGAGGCCGATATTAATCTACAGCTGTCTCGCTCTCAGCTAAAACATGCACACAAACACCGCAGAGCCTCTGAGAAACAGAACATATGGCTAAAAATGACAGTCTTTTATTTGACTGTATGGTTTTCTTCTCTCTCTTCATCTCCTTCACTCCTGTTCGTCTCTTTTTTCCTCTATGTGACCATACAGGTTATAAATGATGCTGCGCCATTATGTTTAATGCCATAAATAATAACACATTTCTATCTTTTCTTGTCTTTCTGTCTTTCTCTCTCAGAGTCATGTACCTGCACAAACACAGGTCCTATATAAATATCCAGAACTGCAACAATTAGTTGATTAATGAGCAGTTGTTTTGATCAATCAATTAACTGTTCAAGTAAGTTTTTCAAGCTAAAATGTCAAAAAAAATGGATGATTCCTGGTTCTCAAATGTGACAATTTGTTTTGACATTTTGTTAAAAAAACATTTAATGACATCACTGTGTGCTCTCGGATACTTTTGTAGGCATGTTTCTTTGTTTTCTGATGTTTCAAACAAATAATTGATTAATCAAGAAAATAATCTGCAGATTAATCAATAATGAAACCAGCTGTTAGTTTCAGTCCTATAAATATCCACTCTTTATATAGCTGTGTATATCTTACATACGCTTCATTTAAAGAATTTGTTTGACATTTTGAGAAAGGCTTGTTGCCAGGCAACCAGCAGAGACTCCAAAACATTAACGCTCCCGGCCAAGAAACAGTCTGACACATAAACCCCCCCGCAAAACTACAACATGACGTTTTAACACTTCTTTTTATATGGATTAAAACAAACGAGACATAATCTGTTAATTAGTGAGCTTTAGAGGCGCTCGGAGGCAGATTTTTTGTGACTTTTGTCTCTTTAAGGCTTCCCTCCCGATGAGCCCGCTCTGCTCTGATTGGCCTCCAGAGGCTTCGGCTCAGGAGGTCACGTCAACTATAGTAGCGGCATTTCACTTCTTCTTTTATTTCTATATTCAAAATATAAACTTCTCAAAAACATCCGTACATGTCGGAGCGGAATCAGATCCAAAATACGTGAGCGGACAACCTGAGCAACAGATTCTACAGGAAGGACGGCGATATGCGGGCACGCACGAACAATCTGATGTCACCACGAGGAGGAAGTAGAGGTAGAATTACAAATGCGTTCAGAGCAGGTTGAAGCCCTGGTTTTTGACTTTCAGGGAGCATTTTAAGTACGTTCACCTCATGTTTTGGACCTTCGACCATGTAGCATAAGTAAACACAACCCAGTCGCCAGAGGAAAACGTTGGTATTGAACGTTTCTGCAAACCACAGAAACGTTGAACATATACGTTTCAACGTGTGAATTGCGTATTATGTCAACATTTCTACGAATGTAGCATATTAACATTTCTACCCGTTGAATAAAGATGTTTTATGGTGTGACAACGCTGTGGTTAAGGTCTGGTTAGGTTTAGGCACAAAGACCACTTGGTTAGGGTTAGGAGAAAGATCATGGTTTGGGTTGAAATAAAAATAAAATAAAAACAGCCGATGTCTCACTAAAAAAAAGCCGGTTTTCTCAGCAGAAAAACGGCTGCAAATGTCCTGACGTCTCGCTAAAAACACCCGCTTTGTCGAAACGGGAAGCGGACATTGGTTTCGGTTTCAGGGTGGTCTCGAACCGTGTTCTCTGCTGATTTCCAACTTTCCAACAAACTTACTAACCATCCACCTGCCCCTCCTCCTATATAGGAAAGATCAACTCATACAGATCACATGTGAACTACGTCACTTTAGAAATGTTGATATGCTATGTATTTTATGTGTTTAAATGTAGATATTCAACGTTTCTGTGGTTTGCAGAAACGTACAGTGCCAACGTTTTATTCTGGTGACCAGGCTGTCATTAAACATCATTATTGTTTAACAGTGATGTATAACAGTTTAGGAAAGCACAGACAGATGATGCTGATTACTGCTGATAAGGGCATCTGATTAGAAAACGTTCTTATGTGTCTGTCTGGAGTCACATGATCAAACCATGTATCAGGAGTTTCAGACTCTTGTGCACAAGATTTTCCATCCTAATATGAATATATTATATATAAAGGGGAAGACAGCGATAACCGATACCAACAATGGGATGAGTAAGTAGATAGCCAGGAAAGATGAAGTGGAGAAGGAAAATAAATAAATAAAATAAATTAAGGCAAAATAAAAACTGGAAAAAGCTACCGCTGCAGGCCGATGATATCATGTAGAAACAAAGGAAATCAGTCAGGTGGAGACTTTTTTTAGAAAGTGCTGTCTAGACCCTCTAAGTGTAATAATGACATCACATCTTTCAGCCAGGCAGAGCATTGGGGAGGGGGTGATGGGAGTTTTCCTCGCCTGGACAGAAGTGTTGTGAAAGCCTTCATGTCAACCTCGTTGGAATTACAAAGGAGCTAAAATATCACCCTGAAAACGTCCAGTAGCGGGCAAGGCTGTAAACTGTTACATCAAGTACATTGAAAATCGAAGACCGATATGTTCCAAGTTTTGGGAAAAACTAGAACATATGTGAGAGATCTGCCTGTAGACTGCGATCACATTTGGGATCAGAACCCAGGTATATGTCATGCAGTTTAGATTTGCTGAAGTGGGCTCTGTGCACCACCGTCAGCTGGATCAAACTGAGTCGAGCTCAGGATGATGAAGTATCTAATGCCACCTCCCACCAATCCTCTGCCAGCTCCGTTCCCAGTTCCCCCTCCCATCTATCAGATACAAGCCCCCTCTGAGTAGGAGATAGCTGAAAAAGTCTCTCCCGTAATGATTCTTGGGGGAAAGAAATCAAACTTTGTACGTACGAAGTGACACACCTGAAGATAACAGAACAAATTTAAACATGGCAGACTAAATTTAAGGCATAAAGAGTCAAAGCTAGAAACAATATCACCCTCATAGAGGTCTTTGAAACGATTGATACCCAACCTGCTCCAGAGAGTGAAGGTCGAGTCCAAACTGGAGAGAGTAAATAAGTGGTTATTGCTAATAGACCCCTGGCACAAACTGTATGCATATCTTTAAAGTGGACATCACTGAAGGGTTTGAGGAGGGGGGGCAGGGAGAGAGAAACAAACCAGTGCAGACGGGGAGGATGAGTGGCATGATTGGGCCTCTAGGCTGCACCAGTTCATCTCAGGGGTTTATAACCAGTAAGTAAGTTTTTGTATGTTGGCAGCCCAGTAATAGTGAAGCATGAGACTGCCACAGTTTCTCTGTCTCTGTAAAATAGCTTTACTGATTCCAGGAACCCCCCCCCCCCCCACCCCTGCCCCCCAATAAACCTAGTAACTGCCTGATCCAGCGTGTAAAAATAAGACTTGGGTAGAAACAGAGGAAGGCCTTGAAAAAAGATGGAAGTTCATCTTGTTTGACCATGTTTAACATATTAGAGAATATTTGAACTTCTCATCTAACTCACAGTCACAAAGAGAATTTGCATATTTTACCCAAAAGGTCCAACTTTTCCAAGAAAAACGCATCATCCTGGCTCATAGCATCGTCTGAAAATGTAATTTTCAAAATGAGAAGCCAAAACTGGCAAAAAGATCATCAGAGAAGAAAACGGCACAATGAATTTGCACCTTTCATGGAATGTGAACCAGTTTCGTCGAGAGGTTCAGTGTCCCATGATCTAACTGTCAAATATGCATCAGATGAAAAAGTGGAATTCTTGGCATGAGATTCACCAAATACGTGCATGCAGTAATAATAAATGTTTTCATTCACATGAAAGATTTTGCTGCTCTAGACGACAGGTGCAACACCTGGAAAACTCTTCAGCGCACATGAAGTGATGGTGTTTTGTGTCGTCTCCGGGTTGTTGGTGATGGTTGCTAGCTTGCAGCCTCTTTTTTTCAGAATGAGCAAGATTGAAGATGATGAGGAAAACAAATCTTTTCAGTGCAGCTCAAAGGGTTTTTACACTCATCACAGGTGTTTTCACTTATTCTTGCTGATTAGTCTTCCTCTCTAGAGTTATTCTGGTCACCAAACTTCATTAAAAAATGATTAAAATGTAAGTTTTCCCACATTAATGGGTGCAAAAATAACTATCAGGAGAGTCAGGTCACTGTCTGTTCATCCCCTGATTCTCCTGACAAACAGTTTTATTATCCACAATAAGTGAAAACACCTGTGTAGGTCGACCATACAGCGACTTAAAATACCTTTTGAGGATCATATTTCTGCAAAAAAAAAGTGATGTTTTAAGTGCTGTTTGTTTGCTATCTGGATATCTGAATCTTAGAACCATGTGTACTAACTTGTAGTTTGGACGCCACCAGTTTCTGATTAAACACATTCTGATTAATTTAACATGTTTATTTTCCCCCAAAACTGTGTTTTTTTTTTTAAAAAAAACTTATTCTCATAAATTTAATTCAATCTTCACTAATGTTGTCATGTGAAACTTTTGGTTGGAACACAACACTCAAGACTGTCAACAGGCATTTTATAACTTTAAATAATAATAAATAATTTAACTGAATTTAAAAGCCTAAAAAAGCAGAGACATGAGGCTACAATAAGCCTCGGCTAGCCTCTCTATGTAATATTATTTCTGTAATAATATTGTGATTTTAATGAGAGCGCAGCATAACCACAACCAAACACTAACATCAAACAGTGCTTTATTTACTCAGTAGTAAAGCTAATGGTATAACTCCCCTTTTTGGCATTTCATAGATTCAGATTTCTCTCCTTTCAGACATTATTTACAGAAAACTGACACAGCAGCCACAGAGGAGACGGCCGAGTGTTTATAGTTATACAATCATACAGCAAATACATACAAAGACTTTACACTGGAGCCAGATCAACAGAAACAATACTTTAGGCAATATATTAATATATTCACATAGAACACCGCTGCATGCTGTGACTGTTGATTTACAGTATGTACCTGGAAGAAATAACAATACAAAATATTTATATCACAGTTTCTCTCTTTCTCTCTCTCTCACACACACACATGAATGTATTACTATACTTGAAAGGACCTTCACTGGCTTTATTGATTTTCTAAAGACAAAACCTGAACCTCTTTATCTTTTTATTATTATTAACAAGTCTTCTTTGTAGCCACAGCCTCATATTGTTTCTGTCTCTGTCCCGTAAAACTCTAAAAAATATATTAAAAACACATAAAAGAGCCGTATCGTTGCATTGAGTGACATATTCATTCATCGCGATGGACACAGCAACTGTAGTTTATTGCTTTCAGATCTTTCAACTTGCAAAATTTGTTTAAAAAAGCGCAAAAAAAATGTGTACGCAGCTTTTTTTGCACCGTTGACATTAAGTTTCGACAGCGTTGAACTTTTGGGGAACGGAGAGGAAATCAAAAATGTATGGTAGAAGCTAACATTTTCTTTTCTCATATATATTTTGCCATAAAACAAAACTAGCCATAACCAGTGTTAGCCACTGCTAACTGCTACGTCTTCAACTTGAGAGTGAATTAACTTTGCGGTGCCACATAGATCCACATTTGTGAGGCTGCACAGTCACGTCTGTCTGCCATGACGCTGAGAAAATGCATCTCCAAACCTCTTAAAGAATAAACTACACCAGTCGTGTTCGTTATAATTAATTAATAATGTGTCACCAAGTGCAACAGTATGTCTTTCATGCGTTTTATGGATGATAGTGGAAGTCTAAAAGCATGACGACATAAAGTCTTACAGGTTATAGATGCACAGACAATATTTGAAAGCAGAATAATTAATTTTTTTTTGTCTCTTCAGACAATAAAATAATATAATAAAAGGCTAAACCCATGCTAGCGACTCTGTGACAAAGCTGAATAAACGTGTCTGTTAATTAGCACTAAACACAAAGTACAGCTGAGGCTGATGGGAATGTTTTTAGTCATAAACAGAATCGGACAAATCAAAATTTTGAACTCATTATGGAGATTTATGAAAACTGAAAGTTATAATTGATCCTGAACAATCAATCCATCGCGGAGACGTTTTACCCGAAACCACAAATGTGGACCTCATGGTGCTACTAGAGGTCAAAGGTCACCAAAGTAAAAGTAGGATTCATCCTCTGGAGAACATGAATGTCAGAACAAAATTTAATCAACCTGAATAATCAATAGTTGTTGAGACATTTCAGTCTGGATCAACACGGAGAGCCAAAGTCAAACCGGAACTTCAGGAATCTGTTCCAGAAGTAGGAAAACCTCATTAAAATAATCCCATTTCCACATTTGTAACTATGCTAATAATGATAAATCCAGCCGTGGAACAGAACCTTTCCTACCAGTATGTCGTGTGGCCTAAAGACAGAGTAACTTCTGTCAGGACCATCTAATATTGTTGTTTATTCAATATTCATGCTTTTAGCGTCCTTTAATGAACATTGTTTCCCAGAAGTCCTGGACGTTTGCAGGTTAAACGTCACGGCTCAACAGAAGAGACGAGTCCGTGAGCGAGTGGAGAGGTTTGGCGGCGAGTTCAGACACGTCAGAGAGGAGCAGACGCTGTTCAAGTCTTCACACAGCACAGATTACAGCTACAAACAGCAACAATGGCTGCAGAAGAAAATGCGGGAAGTTTAATGGATATGGATGAAACCAAGTGACGGTGATGTTAAGTACCGGCGCTGCTGGGCTTGTAGTTTCTTAAATGGGGGCTGTAGTTTATTTCTGTTTGACTTTGTTAAAATAGCAACAGCTGCTAAATGAAATTATAGAAAATAAACTCCTGAAACACGCTTCTTTGTCACAAAGACCAATGAAAGAAATGTTGAACGAGTGACAGCAGTGGAACAGAGGCGAACCAGACGTGACGTCATGACTTCGGCTCTCTATAACTTGCTGCTAATGTGGCAAAAATATGTATCCTTTGACCCTTCTCTCAACCACTAATCCTAACTTTATCCTAACGCTGATTCATATCCAAATCCCTAAAAAATTTAGTAGCCGTTCAGGGGAATAAAATAAAAAAATGGATAAAGACTGGATTATCCTGATGGTTTGGTCCTTGTAAGTACAGAAATGGACACATGCCTGCACATACATACATACATACACACTCACAAATTACCATTTGACAGTTGTGTGTGTCCTCTGCTCCCTTCACTTACGTATATCACACCAGTTGTCCCAGTAGGGCAGGATCCAGCTCGCACTAAATGCTCCCTTTATTAAGTTCATAGGCCCGGCTTGAACACTGCACAGTGGGGACGGTGTGTGTGTGTGTGTGTGTGTGTGTGTGTGTGTGTGTTCACTGAGTTGAAGAGCAGTTGTCGTTGACAGCTGCATGGGAGCAGGGAGAGAAAGAGTCAAGTGGCTTCAAATAGCCGTCGTTCTCCTCATTCATCAGAGACCCCTCCTCTTTCTCTCAGCAGCCATTGGTGTGAAGTACACATTTCTTTTGTTGACACAGTCATGGTGATGTTTTTTTTTTTTTTTTTTTTTTTTCATCTCTGCTTTCGCCGCAGAGTTAACGTTTCATAAATGTCCAGGACAAAGAGTCCGGTCCGCTCTGCAGGCAGGTAAGTAGAGATGTTGCGGTGGCGGCGGTTTCTCCAGTTAGAGTCATCAAAACATCCATCCTGCAGCTGTGGGCTAAAGGCTCTATTTTTTTACCTAATTTATATTCCATAAAACAGTTCTGAACTGAGCAGTTTCTTAATCAACAGTAGATCATATCTGTATTTTAATTGTTCTAATCATCTCTTCATATAAGGAGGCAGGAAGATGATCAGAACGCAGCGTGGATTTGGTGACTAGCAGATCAAAAAACATCTAAGTTAAAATTTGGTTAAAGTTGGAAAAAAAAAAAAGTAGATTACATAGTTAGCTGTTGTTCACAGAGCTGTTTCAAGCCGTCCACTTTATAGTCTATAAAAAAATATTTAAAAATGTCCTTTACAGGTTCCCAGAGAATAAAGTGACATCTTGCAATTGCTTGTGTTGTTCGACCAACAGTCCACAACCCAAAGACCTTCGATTTACACTGAAAAAAGCAACAAATTTTCACATTTAAGATCTTAAGAACCAAATAATGAAACATATTTTCTTGAAAAAGTAAAAAAGAAAAATTTTCGTCGATTAATTTTCTGTCAATTTACTTCTCGATTAATTGATATTTTGTTTCTGTTCTTACGTTTCAACATTTAAAGGACCAGTGTGTAAGATTTAGGGGGATCTATTGGCAGAGATGGAGGATAATGTTCATAAGTATGTTTTAATTAGTGTATAATCACCTGAAAATAAGAATCGTTGTGTTTTTTGTTACCTTAGAATGAACCTTTATATCTACATAGGTAGCCCGCCATGTTGCACCGCCATGTTTCTACAGTAGCCTAGAATGGACAAACCAAACACTGGTTCTAGAGAGGAACTTTCGCATTGTTCACGGCCTCTGCAGGTTCTCCTATACACTTCAAAGGGGGGGGGGGGGGGGTATTTAGTTGGTTGCAATCTGCAACTTCACCACTAGATGCCACTAAATTCTACACACTGGTCCTTTAACGCTGTAAGCTCTAAAATATATACTGCACTTAATAAATTGTTTAATACAACATATTGTTAGTTTATTTACTTAATATTGTCATTTATATGAATATTGTTCTGCTTCTTCTGTCTGTCTACAGTAGAAGATGTGAACTGAAGGGTTTTATATGTTGCACAGATTGTTATATTTAACCAGATTCAGCAAAGATGTCTTTTGAACCGCGGATCACCAAACCGATGCTTTATCGGTCACAGCCGAACAAACAACGTTACACTGAATAGGTGTTGGATGTGTGAATGTTGCACCAACTGAAACAAAAACTGTGATCCAGTTTTATACTATTAGTAAACTAAATGTCATGTTTTATACTGTAGTAACTGTTTCTGCAGTTAGTAAAGAGGAACTCATGTATTTAACTTTGTACTTGTGTGTGATGATAGACGTCAAACTGCCACTTTGGAAAGCCAATTCAACTTCACAAAGAAAACACATTGTTGTTGTTTTTTTTCAAGAATTTAATACTTCTTTTCTTATTTTGCAAGATCTTCCTGTTGCTTATTTTGCCAGTGTGAACACACCACATACTGCTTAGACCTGGTGTTTCTGTGTGTGTGGAAATGGGACACATAGTTTTTTGTTGCTGTTCAACACTTTGTGAAATTGTGACTTAGATATCTTTTGATATCAGTTGAAAACAATAACCAAAACTAATTTAATTTAAATTTTTACGGTGCCATCACATACTGACAAAGGGTTTTTTATGGTTGACATTGAACCAATACTCCATGTAAACCAAAGTGTTTGGACTCCTGATTTCTCCTTCTGCCAAATTCTTGCTGTGCGGCCTCCTCAACACCAACGCGGCCTTTCCTCCAGCCATAACACTCCCAGTGTCTGTAGCCCAGTTGTCCCAGTGAGGCAAGTCCTGCCAAGTCCTTCAAGCGCTTGTCTTTTGGAGTTTGACAACACATGTGTCTCTGTCCGTCTGTCCCCAGACTTTTTCCAGTTTAGGAATGTTGTCCCTGCCTGTTACAGAAGCACAAAGAGTCTTGTCTTTGTCCACATCCGTCAAGATCAGATTCTCTCGCTCCTCTTCTGCGAGTCCCACTTTTTTTTTTTTGTGTTTCCACGCTCGCTTTGCTTCTTATCCACACTGTCGGCGGCGTTCAGCTCAGCAGGGCTGCGCTGCTGCTGCACAGTCCGCCGTAACACAGAGCTGCAAGTAGACCAGAAGCCGTTACAGCACAGAACTGCCGTCAGTTTCTCTGTCAGTCATCCCCATAACAGCAGCAGAGCAACAGAGAAGAGCAGGAGTGGAGGAAAAGAGGCTACAGCTGAAGTAGGAGAGAAGGGAAGGAGGGGGTTGGGAGGGGTATGGGGGTGGGTGGGGGGGTGGGGGGGGTCTCAGCAGTCTCTAAAACCAATACAAATCCTTGGTCTTATCCTGTGCCTGCAGACCTGAGAGTGTAGGAAAAGAAAGGAGGAAAAAAAGAAAAGCAAGAAAAGAGAGATTAGAAAAAGAAATGCAAATGTCTTGTTGATAAAAGCGAGGAGGAATTGCTCGAGGCAGAGAGGGGATGAAAGCGAGCAACAGCAACAGAAAAAAGGAAGTTGACAGCTGGTGTTAAGGCGCTGATTGACAGTCAGTTTGTTGGTTGAAACCACTTGTGGTAAGTTGATCTGAGGCAAGGAAACAGGTTTAACTCTGGTTTTTGTCACACTGATGCTGTTACTTTGTCAGCTACATACTAAATATCTTTAATACAACTTTCATTTTTCATTTCAGCCAAACACATAAATATGACCATATACTACTTAATTGTTTTCCCAATTAAGTTATGTTGGTAAACGGGTTTAAGTTTAGTGTCACTTAAATGTTAATTAACACTTTTTTTCTGTATTAAAAGACATAAACAAAGACCATCTTTCCCCAACTGTTACCCAGTGCACCCAGTGCCTAAACATAACCATGGGGGGAGGGTGGGGGGAGGGGGTGGGTGAGGTCAGTGACCCTTTGGACCCCCTACTTCCGGCTCCCTTGTTGCAGGGCACTAAAATTTGACATCTACTTGACGGAAGATCCAACACATGTTCAGTGGGCCGCCATGTTTTTTTTTTTTTAAAGGGGTAATGATTACATTTTTGTAAAGTTAGTGGATCTGCAATTCTGACTTTTAGGATTAGTCAAGATTCAAAAATGTACAACTTTAATTACGCCCTCCCTGACTGGTAATCACCACGTCCTTCAAACTTTCTGTGTAATTTTGTAGTCCCCAGGCTGAGATAACTGTGATGACATCACAATGACGTCATCAGGGTGTTCCCTCCAGTAATCCTCATTATGAGTAAACTGTCATGTATGAAATCGGTGGTGTGCTCCTTTAAATCCCCCTTTTCCCAAACAAACTTTCTGTGTTAGATTTCTGATTATAAACCGCAGACCCCTCCAGTGTTTGCTGAAATAAGAACAAGAACTTTAATTTAACCAAAATCTGTCACCTCTGGGCTGTTTTATCGTAAGTTTTGAATGATGTCTGATACCTGTGTCCATGTTGAGTCCGATCTCTGCGCTGGCTCCTGTGAAGGTGCCGCTCCAACCCGACCCCGTCCCCGACTCCCCCTTCCCCCCGAGGTCACAGGGCGAAGTGCTGGGCCCCGGTACCGAGCTGCCGGACGTCAGGCGGTGATGAGGCCTCACTGACGGCACCAGCAGCGAGCTGTAGCGCGGGTCGAACGCCGTGCCGTACATCTCGTGCACCCCCGGACGCGGGTAGGCCGAACCCTGGGTGCCTATGGCGCCACCTAGTGAGTAAGGGTGATGGTGGTGATGGTGGTGGTGATGGGACGGGTGCCAGGCGTCGGGGCTGGGCTGGTGGAGGTGGCTGTGCAGGGAGGCGGAGGAGTACGGGTCCCCGGGGAAGGAGAGCTCTGTGTGGGGGGCTGACAGAGCGCTGCCCAGCGCGGAGGAGACTGACGGCTGGTAGGAACTGTTCCAGAAAGACGGAGGGAAACTTCTTTGGCTCATAGGGAATGATCCATCTGCAGAGACACAAATCCACACTGTTACATTATAAAGAAGGCTTGTTTACTTTCTCCAAATAGTAACTAATTGTTAAGTTAGCCTAAAGTAACAAATAACAGCTCATTTTAGTTGCAATTTTAGAGGTTGAGGTCTTGACCTTGGAAACAGCAGTTTGATAAGAAATTCTTATCACAAAGTCCACAAGGTAGGTTTTTTCTTCTTCAAAGCTTTCAGTAAAGTATTGCATCCATAATACCCAATTTTAAAACTATTCCTCTTAAAATGTGTCTTTTGACGATATCTTATTCATCTTATATTGTGCAATTTTGATTGTTTGAGTCACTGTTCGAGCAAAAAATGGCGACTATTTTCTCTTACTAGCTTCTTAAATGTGAGTTATTTCTGCGTTTCTCTGTTTTATATCATTATAAACGGGTTTTGGAAGGCTGGTTAAAAAAAAGACCTTGGAGATCTGGGAGACTGTGATGGCAGTTTTTCACACTTTTATGGCATTTTATAGCCAAAACAATTGAATAATGGGAGAAAATTGTCTGCAAATTAATATATAATGAAAATAATCCACACATTTATAAACAGGTCTGAATTTTAGAAAATTTGAAATGTCTAGAGATTTTCCTCCTCCACTCGTGATCCTGAGCCAAACTCTGGAAATACTGTTTAGTCATTCTATGATAATGGAGCAGTAAAAACTGAACTTATTGCCTTTTTTAAAATTCTGGTTGGATTCAAAACTCACCAGTTTACAGAGAGGTTGTGAAACGGCCATGAAAAGAGATTTAATGAAAAGCCTCGCTGTTAACTAAGGAACAATGATTTTATGTTTGATTCACCCCAAATTTAAAAAAAAAAAAATGGGGGAAAAAAACACTGACAAAAATAGACAATCATCCTATTGTTTGTGTTTTTATTACTCCTTTATATTCATGAAAAGCGAGCTTTAAATGCTGACTTAATTTCAGCGTCTTGTTATTTCTGCAGCTGACAGAGACCAATAATAAAAGAATCATCAATTAAGGGGATGTCAAGGAGAAATTCACCTCAGCTCGACATGAACTCAAACAAAATGTCAGTAAAAGGAAGAAGAAAAAAAAAAAATCCCTGAGAATTAATTCATATTATTGAAAGACACCTCATATGTTTCTGGCAAAACGCAGAACTCCAAATACTGAGAAGCAAAACTGACCAAAAAATGAAAAAATAAAAGAAAAATGTCACTAATCTGAACCTGTAAGATATTTCTGTCTTTACATAAAACAACTAAAAACTGAGTAAAATCGTTGAATCCTTTGTAAAAAAAAAAACAGTCTTCCTCACAGCTACGGATAAAATAAGTCGATTTCTCAATATCACATTCACACATTCCTTTCAGAGCTGAACATGTGTGTTATTCGCAGGAATCCATTATTTTTTGTTTGACTTTATATTTCCATCAAACCAAGGTCAAACAAAAACGAAATACGCTCACTTTCTCTTTCTGCTGATGCCATAAAACAAAAGTGACGGATTCAATAATAAACAAAAGCTGAAGCTCATAAACATTTATATTCCAGCTGTGATGAAAGAAAGAGCAGAATTACAGCAGGTTAGGACGCAAATACTGATTTGCTAGTTTCTGATATTGAGGAAATTATTCATTCTTATTGATCGTATATTGCAGTCTATATGACGGTGACACTTTGTTTAGATTTCACACGAGTAGATTTACAGTTTTATACGGAATTGTTCTGTTTTCAGAGGAGAGTTTTAACATCCCAAAATTATCTTAAATGCTTTTTCTTTTCCGGTATGAAAACTGTTGCAGAAGCAAATTTATTTTTTCAAGTCTTTTTACAGGAAAAAGGTCAAAAGACGCCTGAACGGCAGCTTCAGTCTGAATGTGCAACAGGCATCAAAAATCCAGAGCAAACTGTGAAGATTTTGTTTTTTAAATTTGTAGTTTTGACCGAAATTTCTCTCTATTTATTTGCATCTAGATACTCGAACGAGTGTCACGGAGATCAAGACGAAGCTCCTGAATCTGAGCCCAAAATATTATCTTTCATCAGGCTCAGTGCTGCAATATCAACAGCAGAAAAAAAGAAAAAAACACACGACAGCAGCAACTAAATTTACATAAATTCATATCACACTCACACCAGAGCTTCTACCTCTAAAAGCACTTCATCATTCTGGTTTCACTGGAGAATTAAAGCTGTTTTTAGTGGCTTCCCTGCTCTGACAAGCACTCAGTGAGAGGACACACACACACACACACACACACACACATACAGACACACACACCTCTTACGGCCTTGTGGCTGGTCGAGGCGGGGTACGCCGCCGGCTGGCTGAGGGCTCGGCTGAAGTGTTCGTCCACCACAGCGCTGATATCACCCTGGAAGTAAGTGAAGAGGACGCAGCGGGAGTTCAGGTACTCGGCGCCCGGCGGCAGCTCCTTGTCTTCCTCTTTAATCGCCAGGGGCCCCGGGGGACCCAGGGGGCCGAGCCGGCTGCTGCCGTCCTGGGGGTCTTGCATTTTGGAATACAAGGCCAGTTTCTACGAAGGGACATGCAGGTTTTTATAGAGAGTGTAACTTCTGAAACTGTGGAACAAAGTGTATCTAGTGTCCTGTTGGCATGCTCACATGTTGTTGCATGTATATTTTTTTGTATTTTAGCAACTATAAAGACATTTAAACCTCATAAAAATCAGTTTCTGGAACTTTTCAGGACACAACAGGTGTCTGTTTATCTACAAACTGGCACAAATGATATAACTGTATATATGAAGACAGATGTTACAGCAAGAACAAAGCAGCTTTTATTTAAAAAATGAAAAATAAAAACGCCCTGATCAAAATATACCCTGATTGATTTTGGGGGGTAATGAACACACATGAAAGTTCAGCTTTTAATTTGCCACTATATCACCTTATAAACTGCAGTACAAAGATACAGTCAGACAGCAGACGTTATTAGGAACACCTGTGCACTTTAATCTAATCCAACACAGCAGCTCCGCCGTAAATTCTACTTTTTATGACGCTTATACATTTTCAGTTTTTGTCGACAGAAAGGTGATAATTCTACTTTATCACTGAGGTCGTAGTGTAGTAGTGGTGGTGGTGGTGTACCGGTGTCCTTCATGTATAACAGAGTGGACAAAATATTAGGAACATTGTTCAATATACGTAACTCTTGCACTCCAGTACACGACCATCCACTACGACCTCAGTAAAGGCCTCGATAAGGTGTTTGGTGAGTGTTGTTTCCAAATATAAGTTTCCAGTTACTCATATCTGCTACACACGATGACTCAAAGGCCTTTAAAAAAAATCATTCAAAGTAAAGATGATGTTACTAATATTGAAGCTGTGAACTGTGTAAAACTGTGAAAATGTGAAGTTATTCATTAAATGTACTTTTTAATGACAAAATTACTAAACAATTCTAATAAATAATTAACCAGATTATATATATAATTAGCTGTAAATGTAACAGTAGTGCAGCATATATTGTAGTGTGAACTCTGCTGTTTAGGTGACAGACAAAGTGAGTTTTGGCACTATGTGAAATATTTGCTGGATGTTGACAGAGAGGTTTTAAGAGAGTGAAAAAAGCCCTTTAACAGCTCTGGAAAGGCCTCAGAAAAAATACAAAAAAAAAAAAAAAAATCCCTGCTGCTCTCCAACTGTTCACTCACAAGCATGAAGCCGCTTACATACACTAATGTGACTGAAAACATCTGTGATACTTCAGAGTTGCTGTTATTAGGCTACTATTTATATTAACAGACAAAAAAATGATCGGTAGGAATAATCATTTAAATCCTGAATTATAGGTTTGACTCATAAGTTAGTTCAGCAGTCTGTAATTAGACAAATTATTAATAATTATTATTATTTTCCGGTCAGTTATGGCTGGAAAACCAGTAGAGTAGTTTTGAGAAAAATAAAAACAGTGTCGTAAAAACTCAATAAAAGCAAAACACGAAAGTTTTGAGTTGAATAAATCTAATCTGCGATGATTATTAATGGGGGAAAAACAACAAATATTATTTATAACAATAACGCCCTACGTTCAATGACACTTTTTAAACTTATGACTGACTAAAATTAGCGCAGAGAGAAGCAACAAACCATCTGTTTACGGCCGTTTGAAGCTGAAGATGATCTCTAGAGAAAGTTGTTAAAATAAATATGATGAACATTTTTGGATATTTAGAGGATAATAAGTGGTCTTGGAAGTTGTAAGAGTTGAAAATAAAGTTTTATACACCATCCATAGCTGACAGCTGCATCGGCAGGAGCAGCTAGTGGCGGTTTAATCTCCAATATTTACATGTAATTAAGTTTTAATTGGCGGTGTTACGGACTTTCAGGTGTGAATACTTAAGTTTTCAGTGCATTCGATCGCATATTAAGCACATACTGCGGAGATAAATACTGTATGAGCTTATTTAAAAAGCTATAATCCATACCTGGTGGTGATAGGGGCTGTAGGAGCTGAAATAAGGCTGAGGACCAAACACTTGGTACATCACATCCAAGCAGCTCATGGCGAAGAAATCACGAAGAAGAGCCAAGCTTCATTTAGAGAGCAGGTCTGTTCAGACGGAGAGGAATCAAGTAATCCCGGCGCGGCGGTGGAGGAACACAGTTTGGAGAGTCTCTGTGCTGCGCTGCTCTGCGCTCTTTACGCACTGGACAGACTGTGTCCGGGCGCAGTGAAGGGATTCCCCCCCCCCCCGCCCCCACCTCCACCCTGCACCCTCTGCTGCTGCCCCCACCCCTCAGCCTGACACCTCCCTCCCGCCAATCAGAGCCCGAGCTCCACCTCTGCCTTAATGACCTTTTAATTACTCAATATTAAGTCATAATGCATCATATTCATATAGTAGTCTGTAACATTTTTAGTGTTCCACCTATTTTTTGTGTGTGAGACTCATAATATAGTAAAATAGTTTTAAAAAACAGTAATATAGTAAAATAATATTCCATATATTTTATGCCTATATTTCTACTTAACTTTAAACGTCACCGTTTCCTTCTGATAAAATATATTTCTTAAACTTATGGGACATGTTACAGTCTGCTGCTTAATCTAATTTAATGTCATTTAAACCAACTTGACATATTCAACTGATTCATGCATATAGTTGGATGCTCTGAGACTTTGACAAGGTTCTTGTATTGTGTGTTTCAGCTGTAGTGAGCTGGCTTTCCATTTAATCTTAACCTTTCTGTTATATCAGTTTCCAATAGTGGTGGAAAGTACATTTGGTCAAGTACTGTACAGTACGTGAGGTACTTGTACTTTACTTGAGTATTTCCATATGATGCTACTTTCTACATTTCAGAGGGAAATATTGTACTTTCTACTCCACTACATTTATTTGACAGCTTTAGTTACTTTTCAGATGAAGATTTGACACAATGGATAATATAACAAGCTTTTAAAATACAACACATTGTTAAAGATGAAACCAGTGGTTTCCAACCTTTTTGGGCTTTTGACGTCTTACAAAAAGCAGTGTGTAGTCGGGGTCACATTTCACATGTCTATGAGTTGTTAACAGCTCCACCAAATAGTGATTTTTCCCTCTAAACTTCTCACATGCTTTCATTTCAATAAATGTTCAAATGATCCAATATTTCAGCAAAAATCAAAGATTAGAGAAAAAGTCCAAAAACTGAAAACAGATTTGTGTATCAGAACTTTGTTTTTTCTTCTTTCCTCTCCCATTAATCATCTCACCACCCCTCAGATTTATCTGCTGACCCTTTGGAGGTGCCCGACCCCTAGGTTGGGAACCACTGGACTAAACTAGCTAACTGTATATAAAGTAGTGTAAACTAGCTCCACCTCCAGCAGCTACAACAGTAACATGCTGCTCTAACACTGATGCTTCACTATTAATAATCTAATGATGTCATATATAATAATATATCAGTCAGAGGGACCAAACCACTACTTTTACTGCAATACTTTAACTACATCAAGCTCATAATACTTATGTACTTTTACTGCAATACTAACTTTTACTAGTAATGGAGTATTTTTACAATGATGTATCGGTACTTTCACTGTAGTAAAGGATCCGAGTACTTCTTCCACCACTGTGTATGACTTCACTCATTTCAACTTCATATGGGGACTTTGGGGTCTCCTCTGTGGATTATACGGCTTCCTCAAAATACTGCCGTGACCCGGATTCGAACCGGGGTTGCTGCGGCCACAACGCAGAGTACTAACCACTATACGATCACGGCGAGCTATGCTTCAGATGGGAAGCTTGATGTTTCCACAGAGATACTTCACACCTATGTTAGTCAAGATATTAAATTAAGTGAAGATACTGAAGTTAGAAATCACAACAAAGTCAGGTACAAAATGAAGTAAGGATTAAATATTTGTGTCAGACACTTTCACTGAAGTAAAGGATCTGAGTTCTTCTTGTGCTGGTTTCCAAAGGTAGTGTTGCTTCTACTACAATGAAGGTACTGATATACAGTGCAAATGTGCAGTGAAAATGATTTGGGTTTTCAGGTTATAAATATCAATAATGTTGATTCCAAATGCAGAAATGGAATCTGGATTATTAATTTAATACTATCCAACAACTTCCATGCATTCAGCGTGGGGTCATCACAATTCTCAGATTTGAGTGTAAAACTGTAAAACCCAATAAGTTCAGAATACTCAAACTTTTGTGGAAACTGATTACATCAAAATATTTAAGTCAACTAACCAAATGTTGTTAAGTAATTGTTAAAAAATTACAAGTTATTCATTTGAGTGCACTGTGCTTAAAAATATTGATTAACATATGTAATGTTTTTAGTTTCTCCATAACTAATTATCCTGATGCAATAGCACTTAATTGAATAAAAATCTACCAACTCAAAAATTATACTTATGCATAACTCATAGGCTAATGATTTTTTTAAATTATTTATTCAAGTTCAGAATACTGTCAGAATACTACTTGATTTATTGAACAGGACAGTGTGCAGTATTAAGCATGAATGATGCACTGCACCGGAGTTAGCTTGAAGCTAATTTGCATCCATAATCCATTATAATCAAAACATACAACAGCACAACAACAAATAGTACAAAGCAAAACAAAACAAAACAAAACAAAAAACAAACAAACAAACAAAAAACACAAAAAAACACCCTGTACAAAATACAAGCTACACACAACAGCACATCACCCACAATGTCAATTAAAAATTAATAATGTAAACTAGGCTCAGTGGTCACACAGCTGATTCGTCTTTAGTTGATTTTTTAATTTGGCCTTGAATGCATTGATAGAACTACAGTTCTTCAAAGAACCACACACACACACACACAACTCCAGCTGTACAATTTAAGTTTTGCTTTTTTTTTTATTCAGTCTTAAAATTGTTTTATCCAAACATGTCTGAACAAGTAACAGCAATAGCTCAGCGGTGTCTAACCATGTGCCACGGAGGGCAGAATGTATGCGGGGTTTTCCCTCCAACCAAAGACTCAAGTGATTTCACTGATTAGTTCCTCCTCTGTGGCAGAAAGTGTGTTAATCAGTGAAATCACCTGGTGAAGTGTTTGTTTGGAAGGAAAAACCTGCGCAGACACTCCTGCTGCTCGAGCTGCGAATGGAAACTGTAAACATAAACATCTCGATCACCTCCTGATTTTTGTGTATGGTTGTGGGTGGTTATGTGTATATCTCTGTGCAAGTATGTGTGTGGCGTACGTGAGTGTGATTGTGTGTGAACGTTTGTATCTCTGCATGTCAAACACATTTTAAAGTGCAGTTTGAAAGTTTACAGCATTACATGAAAAACCTGTAATCTCATTTACTGCAAAATGTCTGGTGCTGTAACCCGATACACAGTAACCTAAAATTACTGTATTTTATTTTACAGTTGCATACAGCTACTGTAACTGTAGATACAGTATCATTATATTACTGAATTTCATTTTACAGTTACAATAGTGCTACTGTAAATATAAACACAGTAAACTTACTGTAATTGATTTTTAATGTAAGTTTCTTTTCAATTGCTGCCAGTTAGTTATTGTAAAGTAAAACACAGTAAACTTACTGTAATTGATTTTTACTGTAAGTTACTTGTTACTTGTTGCCAATTAGTTACTCTTAAGTAAAAACACAGTAAACTTACTGTAATTGATTTTTACTGTAAGTTACTTATCAATTGCTGCCAGTTAGTTACTCTAAAGTAACAGTGAACTTACTGTAATTTATTTTAAAGTAAGTTTATTGTAGAATCATAAAAATTGTTGGATTTCAGAGTCAGAAAGGTTTGGGGAGGAGACAAACTGAATGATCTGACTGGAGCTGCAATGATTAGTTGATTAGATGATCAACAGAAAATTAATTGCAAACTATTTTTATAGTACAGTATAGACAGTATAGACAGTAAACTGAATATTTTGGGTTGTGGACTGTTGGATGGGCCAAATCAAGACATTTAAGGTTGCATCTTGGGACTTTGGGGACATTTTTCACAATTTTCTGACATTTCAAAGACCAAACAACTAATCTAAAAACAACTAAACTAAAAAGAAAGCAATTAACAGTTTAATCGATAAATTAAAAATCATTAGTCACAGCCGTAGATCTGACAACTACATCACAGCATACTGACGCCATTCCACCAAAGCTCCATCTCTGTTGTGATTCACATGTCCATTGAAAGCATTTTAGAAATGGAGTATCCATTTCCAGTACTGCTTAGAGTTGTTGTTTATATTGGCTTAGTATCCCGGAGCCCCGCTGTTTATCTTGGGGGATTGTAACAGTTGCAGACCGGACAATGTTCTGCCGTCATTTCAACAGTATGTGGACATTCCCACCAGAAGGGAAAATATCTTGGATTTGTGCTACTGTAACATTACCATTGCATTTTGTGGCCGTTCATACCCACCACTCGGACTTGAAGACCATGATGTTATCTGTTTACTACCACTGTACAAACAAGAAGTTAAATGTCACAATCCTACAGCACAGCACCAAGGCTTGAATAACAGGGTCACTGTCATTATGGACTATATCAATTTCTGCATAAATACCACCATACCAGTCAAAACTATATAAAGAAATATCCCAACTCCAAACCCTGGATCACTCCTCAAATAAAAACAGAGCTTGAAATAGAAGCATAAAGCTTTCAGGCTCAAAGACCGCAACATCAAAAATGAAGCCAAACTGAAATTTAAGGACGAACTGGAACATGAATTTACCAACGTGAACACTAAACCAGCTTTCCAGATGGTGAAAACCATGACTGGATGTGAGCCCAAACACAGTCCATTCACAGACGAATGCGTCAAAGAGTTGAGAGCCCTCCCTCCACTGGACCCCAATGAGCCAGCTTAGCCAGTGTAAGCCAGGCAAGGTCTCAGAGCCTGAAGCCATCCTTGCAAGGGTGCCCCCAACCTGCACCATGGTACTCTCACCAATTCTTCACTCACTCCTCTGCAAATCCTACCGGTCTGCTACAATACCCACCTTCTAGAAAACCGCAACAATAATCCCAGTGCCCACAAAAACCCAGACCCACACAACTCTCACATCCATAATAATGTAGAGCCTGAAAAATCTGCTGCTACACACGATCCTGCCAATTGTTAACCAACAACTGGACTCCCTCCAATATGCCTACAGGGCCCAGAGGATGCTGTGGACTGCCTGCTGCACCTCCTCCTCCAGCTCCGGGATTCCTCAGGCACCTTCGCCTTCGGATTTTCTTTATGGACTTCAGCTCATCCAAAGGCACCTGATGATATGGCAGCTGCACCAACTCAACATTCCCCCCAAACTGATCCATCTCCTGCACAGTTTCCTCAGTGACAGATGGCAAGCTGTTCAGGTGGCACAACAACATCACCTGCACTTACCAATGAGAAGAAAATGAGTGGCTGCAGGAGCAAAACCAAGTGCAAGGAAACTGACGTCAAAGATGAAGAATTTGTAGGTAATGAGGGACCTCTACAACCTTGGCTTAAAACCCGCTCTGCACGATGCAGCCAGACTACTCATCACGACCAAAGAAGCAGTAGAAGGTGGCTATTGTCTGTCTTGAGGCGGTGAGTTCCTAACCTGCGTGACTGAGGACGTGGGGGAGGGTGAGTGATAACGCCAGGACAACAAGCCTGTAGCTGTTGTCCGTCTCTGTCCTCTGATCCACTCTGCTGTCTGTCTGTGTGTCATGAATGTATAAATAGCTGCAGGTCTGTGTGTGTCGTGGAGTTGAGCTTTAGCTGAGTAGTCAAAGCATTTGTCCACGGTCTTGGAGATCCAAGTTCGAGACCCAGTGTTGTGACCTCCTTTGCAAAAAGTTATTGATAATCATTTATTTTGACACTTTAATATCCTAAAATTGGAAGTGTAATAAAAACAAAAACAGGATTCTTACGGCTACTTCCACTTTTATTTGAATATAAACACAAATACAAATAGTTTTGCTGCCTTAACAAATACAGATACAAATACTGGGATCTCTGCACAGCCCTAGTAGCTAGCATGCTAATCTGCAAGCTCATACCAACAATTGGACAACCAATGCAAAATCTACCTCGACAAACTTTTCTGAGAGAAGGACTGCACCCTGGTTTACCTAACGAGGTTAGCTATTTGCATTACTAATGTGCCAGTTGTGTGTTTTGTTTTTTTTTAAATTTATGATGAAGAAAAAAACACAAGCCTGAGAGAGTCGACAGATTAGTCTTTATGTAAGAAACTTGTAGTGAATGCACAATATTCAAAGAATTTACAGTGGCGTAATCATCCTCAACATCTAAGTTTTTTCTTTTCTTTTCTTTAATCAACGTTCAGTATACTACCTCTAAGATGTTTGAGAGACGTTTGAAACAAGGCATTTGATGTGATGGGACTCACAGCAGTTGTTTACATATTTATTATTTTATTTTATTTATTCAGTGCTTAACATAAAGTCATATGAGTTCTGTTGAATATTTGTCACCTATCCATTCTGATAATAAATAATTGTATACTGTATTTCCTCAAATAAAACATGTTACTCAATTGAAAGCTGGGTCTCTGATAATGTGCAGGTGTGTGGTCAACATGAGCAAATAAAGGCCAGCCCCAAAAATGAGAATGGATAAACTGCTGGTGCCTGTTATTTAATGTGAATGCCAGTTAAGCATGAACAGTAGTTACCTGGATATAACTCCAGTTCTATAAGTACATGCAGCGCCCGCTAGCCAACTGTCACAGAAGGGGGAGGAGGAACAGAGGAGACGCAATATTATTTAGATACGGGGATAATGGTGCATATTTTAATAATAATGATGGCAGCGACACTACATGAGCATGGGTAACCAGGGTAACCAGGGCAACCAGGGTAACATGGGTAAGCCCGTGAGCATACAATACATCCATGAGCATGCTACCCACATGCTACAGCTAAGTGGTGCACTGCCAAAACGTTCCAGGTGGAACCCAAGCTCTAGAATTATTGTTCTGCACATCGGAGTAAGTGGATTAACAGTAATGCAATAACAAACATTTAACAAAGCAAATGGAAGCAGTTCAGAAAACAAGCTTGCTTTGAACTAAAATATAAGCAAATATACTTATCAAACAGAGGGAATTAGAAATAAAGGCTTCTCTCTAATGTAAGCCTGCTTTCAATAAAGACCTGGTACCTTCTACAGGTGAGGCAAATAAAGGCCACTATTAGAGGAAATACAGTTAACCATAATTAACCTCTGTTTTTTAGGGTTCTGTCCTAAGGAGAATGCTCTTAAAACTGAATTGAAATGATCAATATCGCTCAGTATAAAAAAACATATTGCGATAACATTATTGGCTGTATCGTCCAGCCCTAGTAATAGGTACCCCGTCACTCCATCACCACACATCATCACTCATCAATAATGAAACAGTTGAAATGTTTGACAGCTGCAAGTATCTGAGACTCACACTAGACAATAAATTCAGCTTCGACCAGCAGACAAAGGAGCCATCAAAGAATATCAGCCATCTGTAAACTCAAAGGACTCTATGTCGCCCCCCCATCTCCTCCTACTGTTGTACCAAAGTATTGGTATCAACTCATCCAGCTCTACTGCTCCACCTGTTTCTTCAACATGCTCTCTGTCACAAACCGGATCAAACTCACACTCATAACCAGCACTCCCTACACCCAACCTCTCAGAGCTCAATTGTAAGGCCATCACACGCATTTCAAACACAATAGCACAGGACATCACACACCCACTCAGTCACCACTTCACTATGCCGCCCTCTGGGCTCAGGTACAGGTCCCTGAGGTGCAGAAGGGCTCACTTTGGCAAAAACCTGCAGCTATAGCAGCCCTAAACAGGGTGACTCGCTGTAGGGGACTATGAGGCTTGTTTTCATGTTGTTTTTGTGTGCTGTTGTGTTGTACTTCATGTGATGATGTGTGTTAAGTATAGTGTTGATTTTCCCTGGAACAATAAACCAGGAACAATAAAGTGTAACTAACTGATTTGCCTTAAATTAGTTTGTTTTGGTTTTTTTTTGTGATTTAAATTTGATCTGACTTTCAAAGATATTATTTATAAAAAAGTTAATCAACAAACATATTATGGATTTAGATATATATGTGTGTCCATTACTAGCTACCTGGAGTATGTGTATATTTGTTTATAATTACACTGTGTTGAAACTTTACTATCCAGTGCAGTATAGTGGATAACTGTAGCTCACAATAGAGGACAGAAAACTCATCTAACAGGTGCTGGTGGAACAGGTGACATTGTCTTTAATAACCTAAAATTATTTAATCAATAAAGTATAAATTGTGGTTCAAATGAGTCCAGATTAACCTCACTGGCTATGGACATACCATGCATGATCTCAAACATGACCTGCCTCCTGTGAACAGATACACACACGCACAATGCTCTTTAGCACACATTTAACAGCTCCGGAGTTTGAGTTGAAAACTGACTCTGGTGTGCCTGGGAGTGGAAGCTGTAACAAATGTTCACACACACACACACACACACACCCACCCACACACACACACACACACACACAGAACCACGTGCTTGTGGCTGATCCTCGTGTTATGTCTACCCAAAGAAAGTCAGAGTAGGCTACTGTTTCATTTTCCTCAACACTAGACAGAAAAGGCCTCTGTTAATTTGATTTGTTTTGAATTTTAAAATTGAAACAGCATTCTTAACATTCCCTAATTTGTCCCACGATGAGTTTGACCTGAACCACCTTAATTCACAAAACTGTGTCTGCATGACTACAGCTATGCTAATACAGCTAAATCTATAATTGTGTGTTGATGAATTAAAGTGGTGGTAAACAGTAGGGGTGTGCCAGAATATTAATACGTTATTCGGCAAAGCACAAATAGTGTGTGTGTTTTTTACAAATATTTATTTCATACAAATATTTTAAAAATTATTTGTTTTCAGGAAGAAAAATAATAAAACATGTCAAATACCAGCGTGCAGGTCGGTTACATCACTGTCTCAGTGTCTCTCCTCTGCTCCGCTGTGACGTCTATCAGCAGGTCTCAACGAGGGGAGTCACATCCACCTGCTACATGACGCACATTTCCTGATTTGGACATCAGTCCCGGAGTTGGGGGTGTTCCCCAGAGATAAAGCTGAACTACTGACACAAGCAAAGTGCTCCCAACAGATTCTCCATAACCTGTTGTTCCCCTTCTCCTTTCCACAAAGTTAGCTTGTAAAAAATAGGCAATAAATGAAAAGTGCAAAGCAAGAATCACCTTTGAAGTTCCTTCCTACACGTCACACTCTGTGCTGTCTCTGTGTTATGGGTGTATAAACAGGTAGAGGTCTGTCTTAGTAAAGTTTTATCTCAGTAGTCTGCGCAGTCGTCTATGATCTGGGAGACTCCAGTTGGAGACCTGGTGTGGGGACCTCCTTCATAAAGTAGTTTATTCATGAACACTTATTGTAACACTTTAATTTTCTAAAATTAAAAGCGTAACAAAAACAAAAACAGGATTTTTAAGCCTCTTTCCACTTTCATTTGAATGCAAATACAAATAATTTTGCTGCCTCAACGAATAGAGATACAAATACAAATACTGGGCCCTCTGCACATCCCTTGTATACAGCTAAATTAATCTGCACATCTTTGTGAAATATTTCGTTGGAGGAGCTTGGTGATGTAATGACTGTAACTCACAGGGTTAGTTGGTAGCTGTACCTGCAGAGCTAACGCTACCTTGCTAGCTGGCTGGGCTAGTACTACAAAAGCTCCTTCTAGTTTGGCTCGTTCACCCATTCAAACACCAATGGCAGTCTGGCAAAATGCAGGTGGAGCAATTTGGGGTTCAGTATCTCATCTAAGGACACTTTGACGTGGACAGGAGGAGGTGGGGATTGAACCGCCAATCCTGTGACGACCCACGGACGACCCGCCCTACCTCCTGAGCTACAGCCCCACAGAATAGTCTTATCCTTTAATATGTAAAACCTAACATACAATATAAAATCTTCTTCTGAAAGTGTTGATTTCATCTTTCAAAACAGACATCTATATCTGTTCATATAGCTTGAATACGTGTCGGTGGACGGTGCTACATAATGTCAGAAGTGTATATATGTGAGACGGGCTGAGCAGGTGTGTGTGGTTGTTAGAGTGCATTCTGTTTAACCTCATTCATCCTTTACTGACTTTTCCTTCATGTTGGAGGAGCGTGCTGGTTTTTGTTCGGCAACATGATGAGGAACCATGACCCTTCATTTATCACTGGTCTACCAGTGCCTCACCAAGGACAGTGCATTTATGTGTGTGTGTGTGTGTGTGTGTGTGTGTGTGTGTGTGTGTGTGGACTTCAGAGCATGTGCCATAACTGCTGAAGCATGTCTATGTGCACTCAGACTGTGCATTCAAACATTTGTATAGAGGTTAAAGTCTGTACGTTTATATGGAAGATTTAAAATTGCGTAAATCAAATCAACAGCAGAAACATACAGAGCATCCCAGGGGTCATATGGTAGAAAAAATGTACATTGGCATGGAAATCCTAATTAAACATTTTTATACACTACATTTTTCTGTTTCTGTTGTCAGTAAACGGATCTCTTTTTTTAAAAAATACATTTTGCTTGAAACATAAAGTTGCTGAATTACTTTTTTTTCTCTCAACATAATGAGAAAATGTTGTTAATTAACGTATTTGGAAAACTGTAAAACTTTCCCACTAAAACATCTGATCTTGCAGTACAATATCCACTGGTAGTAACTACAACATAATTAAACTTTCTATGGTTGTGTTTAACATTTTCATGCATCCCTTTAAACTTATTAGCAAAACACAAAGATCTCTAGTTCAGCTTAATACTGCACAAATCCTCAAGAAAATATATAAGATTATCAACGACCCCACACTTGTACTCTGTGACTACCTCACCCTCATGCCATCAGGAATGTGTTTTTTATTGCCTGTATGTAAAACAAACAGAAGGAAGTTTGGTTTTATTCCAGAAGCCATGAGACTTGTGAACAGCATCAGTATGATAAATGTTCAGTTTACCTCGTGTATCACAGTCTGATAAATTCATGCATTCACGCTTTGACTCTTTGTTTTGTGCCTTTGTGGTGTTCGACATTGTTGGTCATCTGAAAGGCCGCTGACATTAATCCTTCTGTGTTTAAACTCTTGCTGACAGTGTCGTATTTGTATTTTTTAGATTTTTTAAATTACGTGTGAACAAACTTACCTCAAATTGCCCCTTGAGGGACGAATAAAGTACTTTAGAATTGAATTGAATTAAATTTAGGGAAAGACAGAAATGAGTTGAAGCTCAACATGTTTATTACTAACCTGAACCAAAATGCTTTTATTGCCTAAACCTGAACACACACAGGACTCAGGATGTGAACCTCGGTCTCTGTTGCCAGAGTCCAACATCTTCTACATCCGCCATCCACGCCGAGTTCCTCCTCCGACTTCAGAGCCAGATATAATATAATATATTCATTCTAAAAAAAAAAAGTGAACATAATCTTGGTAGCGATTAAGTTTGACAGCTCGATGTAATTAGGAAAACAATTTAGTGGTGCATAAACGTAATTTCTAGGACACGAGGTTGTACATGGACATGTGAAATGTAAAAGGCTGCAATATTTGAATACAGCCACAAAGCATTTAAATGAACTGTGTAGTTATGATGCTTGCTGCATCACATTATGGTTACAGACGCTTTGTAGCTACAGCTGATCTCTACTAATTATAAATATTTATATTCATTTAAAATACAAAATGTGCAATAACATGTATACATATCATCCATTACTTTTAAATATATATTTGAGCAGGCTGTATAAACCGTACATAACCACCTACTGTATGTATATAAAGTAACATTTTTTAACCCATAAAATAATTATATATATAATTATATACACCTTTGCACTAAACTGTTTCACCTGTATGTAAACATTGTATATTGTTTTCCATCTGTTGTTTCTATATGTATGTATTACTTGTACATAATAGTGATGTGTTTATGTTTAATTATTTTTGTTTGACCTTGTTTTGTCCGTGTGTGTCTTCCTGAACGTTGTTGTGTGTGAGCACGTGGAGAGCCGCCAGAAACCGGAATCACGTTGTTTGTGTGTGTGTAAACAAACTTGACCAATAAAGTTGATTCACAGAACATGTTGTTGTTGTTAACTTGTATTGTTGTTTATTTAGTCTGTGATCATACAGTAATGATCATTGAACACTGACACTGAGACACTCTACCAACTCTGAAACACAAATGTGGCACACACACACACACACACACTTTGATACAAGTGACAGGTGTGTGTGTGTGTGTGCGTATGTGTGTGTGTGTGAGAGAGAGAGAGAGAGAGAGAGAGAGAGAGAGAGAGAGAGAGAGAGAGAGAGGTGTGATGCGAGGAAGTCACTAAAATCCAAACAGTGGAACAAGTCTTTAACCCCACATGGACCACAGCTAACCTCTGTCAGCTGTTTGTGTGTGTGTGTGTGTGTGTGTGTGTGTGTGTGTGTGTGTGTGTGTGTGCAGCCAAAGTTCTTCCTTACACTACACCATTCATCCAACTTGTCAACTCTTTGGACATGCATGACAAGCAACTTATAGGATTTATTGAAAAATAACAACCAGCCGAGTAATCGAGAGGAACTTTAGGTGTGTGTGTGTGTGTGTGTGTGTGTGTGTGTGTGTGTGTGTGTGTGTGGGTGTGACTGAGTATTTTCCATGTTATTTTTTTGTGTGTATCATATATATGCTAATCTATTTTATACACATTTAGATCATTGACACATTTAATATGTCAGTTATAAAATTAGATTTAATGACACAAAACCAAAAATATCAACCGAATTCAGCGAGTAAGACTGAATGAAAACAATAGAATAGTCGACCTGGTTTGTGCAGAGTTATATTCTGATACGGACCTTCACTTATTCAGTACCATTAGACCAACTACAAAAAGTGTCACCTGATCCATTCAAATCATTCATTCACATCCTGCACATTTTTGTGCTTTCTTGTGCAAAGCAGCATCTGTCAAAAGACAGAATGACAGAAGGCAGAATTAATCAACAAATGCATGACAAGTAATAAATACAAAACAGTCAGCAGGAAGAAGAAGAAGAGGAAGAAAAACAAAAAGAAGAACATGAGCAAGAACAAGTGAAAGTAAGAACAAGAACAAAAGGACTCAAATAAGAAGGACATAAACAAGAACAAGAGTGACGAAGAATATGAACATGAGCCATAATAAAAAAAACCAACAAAAAACAAGAACAAAAAAAAACAACAAAGAAATACACAAACATGAGGAAGAAAACGGAAGAACAAGAAGAAGATCAAGATAAACAAGAAGAACAAAGTGTACAGCATGAAGCATGAAAACATTAGAAAATGATGTAAAGTCCTTTTAAACACAAAGAAGAACAACAGTGTAGGTTCAAACTTCAGCCGGCAAAAACGGCCTATAGTTACGTTTGAGTGACAGACGCCATCTAGTTGTAATTATGACCCGGAGAAGTGACGCAGTTCAGATGACGTCAACATGAGGTGACAAATGTCCATATTCAGAGGAGGCAGGTTGGATAGACAGATAGATAGATAGATAGATAGATAGATAGATAGATAGATGGTGCTGTTAACTTCCTGTTTCAAACTGCGAGTCGGGACAGCTTTTTAAAAACCGTAACTACAGTTGTTGTGTTGTTTAATGTTGCCATGACGACGGTGGGTTGCCTAACTTGGAAGTAGTAACTTTAACCACGCTTCAAACCCTGATCTGACCTAACCAGACCGTAACCACAGCGTTGTCACGTCATAAAACATCATTATAGTTAAACATTGATGTGTGACAGTTTTGGAAAGCACGGATAGAGGCGCCGTGTTAGAAAACGCTCCTACGGAGTCGTTCTGGAGCGCAGGTACAATCGACCTTTGTGGTGGTTTTATCATGAGGATGTGTTGCAGGAGCGTTACAACGTTCGCTGCAGCCCCCTGTTTCTCTCTCTCTTCCTTTTTCACTTCATGCTTTTCATGTCTGAAAATGTAATTTCAGAGAGAAAGTCAGAACACAAAGATCCAAAAACCATTTTAATCAACTCCCCACACATTTATATCTAATTGATAAAAAAAAATTAATTAATTATCATTCTGATTAAAATGATGATCTGTGTCATTTTGACAGGAAAATAAAACATTTGCAAACCTTATAAAGCATTTATTTTTTCATTTTAGGACTGCACAAAAGACTGGCCAAAATCAATGAGTAACACTTTTTCACCCCTCACACAATTTATAAGCATTTAATTTTGAATTCGTTTAAATGTATTATTACACCAGGTATAGCAAGGGCAGGGGTTTTGAAAGAGTGACTGAATATCCATTTATTTTATTTTTTTATTCATTACGTGGTGGTTTTGAAAGAATAACTTCTGTAACGGCCTTCCATCACAAAACCTTGAAAGTTCAGGGACTTGCTTGTTGGTGGGACTAGACTTCCACTAGAATATAGAGATCTTCTTCTAACTAAAACTGCTAATACACCAGACTTGAGTGAGAGTGAAAAACTGATTACTCAAACAAAGAAAAATATGATTGGCTATATGACAATTTGAGTAATCATTCCTCCTGTTCACACTGACCATTAGAAGAAGAAGAAGAAGAAGATCAGCCCCTCAGTTCAGCCTCTGTCTGAAACAGGCCGTTTTAGCTCCTGTCTCTTTAAGGCCCCGCCTCCTGATGAGCTCACTCTGTTCTGATTGGTCAGCTTCAGGAAGCTCCCTCCGGCTCCGGAGGCTACGTAAACAAACTATAGTAGCAGGATTTCACTTCTTTTTCTCCTTCTTTACTCAAAATGGAAACTTCCAAATACATCTATACATATTCGAGTCTGAAATATTAAATTCAACATGAACGACACATAGATCAACCTCCGCAACAAAGACTATGAAGCAGACGGCTGTTTGTAGGCATGTGAAAACAATCTGATGTCATTACGAGGAGGAAGTGGAGGTAAATTTGCAAACAAAACGTTCAGGGCAGGTTGAAACCCTGGGTTTTGACTTGCAGGGAGCATTTTTACATACGTTCACCTCAAATGTTGGAATTTTGACCATGTTTAACATCTTCTACTTGTTCATATATTCTTATTTTTCAGCATTTATACGCAGTAGTTTCACTAAATAGTTATTAACAAAACTCATTTGTAGACAGTGTCTATTAGACCTGTACTAAGCATATACAGAGTAATATATTACCAAGCTTTATCATTGTTTATATATTTAGAGTATGGTCATAGTTTGTAGTTTTTTTTTAATTTTTATTATTATTTTTTCTGACGTCTTTGTGCTTCCTTATGTTGTTTTTGTTTTCTGATTCAAATGTGACATGTAATCCATTTTAAAAGATTTTATTTACATTTAATTTTACAATTCAACATTTCAGTAGGAATCGATTATTAAAAACAAAGAAACAAAGTTTTGGTGTGTTTTTACATCACTGATACCTTTTCTATTATCTGATGGTCTGATTTCTCCAGTCAGACATTCAGAGCTGGTTGAGCCTTTGCTGGGCGACAGACACAAACATTAAAGAATCTGAGGGAAAATGATGTAATAACAATAGTATATTACAGAAATTTAATGTTAACTTATGCTGAAGGGATCCTTAAATGTGGTTAATGAAATCAGATTAACTAAAGTATATTTGGATTAACATTCATTGAGGATATAATGTCATATTTTGGAGGTTCATTTTTACATTAGAACATTTTTACATTGTTCAAATCACAATTTATCAAAATAAATAGAAGTGAAAGAATAGAGAAACGTGACAGGTTGATGTTTCTCTTTGCTGTTTGGAGTTTTACTAATTTTCCACAGACTGTTGTGATTTGTGCTTCTCTCCTGATTAACCCTTTGAAAACGGACGTCCCGCGGGCGGCCCTAGACTGGCCGCGGGGGGGTCACTGTTTACATGGTCCAATTCAAATAGATGTAAAATAAAAACCATAACATTGATATGAAATGACATTACAATAAGCAAAAATACCAATGTAGGCACTGGGGAAATATGTCTATTGCAGACGAAACTAACAAAACGCCTTTGCACTCTGCTCATAAAAATGAGCATATCTCAAAAACTAAAAAATATACAAAGTTCAAATAACTTATGGAATGTTAAGAAATATTTTGTTCATGTTTCTACATTCAGAAATGTTTTGATCAATGTGTTTTGTGTGTTTATTCAGTAAAATTTGATGAAAAAACATGTCTGATTTTTTAATTTTTTAAACATATGACACAATTTCAATACCTTTATCAATTATTATGGTTTATTGACTTACATAACCTTTTCGCTTAGGTTGTACAGATTCTAGGGATATGAAGCATTTGAAGATACTCCAATAAATGACATCACAATAAGCAAAAATACCAATGTAGGCACTGGCGGACCATTTCTATTGAAGAGTTCAAAGGGTTAAACTGATGAGCCAAAGCTACCAAAAATTAGCCTACTGACGCCTTCTGCCATCTCTGTTGGTCACGTGACTCTCGTGGTCCATCGAGAGTCTCCCTGTGACTTTTTTTATTAACTACTGTCTCTAGAGTCCCTCCCAAGAACAAGAAGATAAATCATGATCGAGGGGAACAAGAATGAGAAAAACAAAAAGAAGAGGAAGAAAACAAAGAAGAAGTGAAGAAGAAGAGAAAAATAAGAAAAAGATCAAGATAAACAACAACAAAGTGTCCAGCATGAAGCACGGTAACATAAGAAAATGATGTAAAGTCATTTTAAACAGGAGTTTAAGTTAGTTCACTGCAGCTTTCTGTTTCTCTCTCTTCCTTTTTCACTTCATACTTTTCAGGTCTGCAAACGTCATTTCAGAGAGAAAGTCAGAACACGACGATCCAAAAACCATTTTAATCAACTCCCCACACATTTATATCTAATTGTTAAAAAAAATTAATTAATTATCATTCTGATTAAAATGATGATCTGTCATTTTGACAGGAAAATAAAACATTTGCAAACCTTATGAAGCGTCTATTTTTTCATTTTAAGACCACACAAAAGACTGGCCAAAATCAATGAGTAACACTTTTTCACCCCTCACACAATTTATAAGCATTTAATTTTGAATTCATTTAAATGTATTATTACACCAGGTATAGCAAGGGCAGGGTTTTTGAAAGAGTGACTGAATATCCATTTATTTTATTTTTTTATTCATTATGTGGTGGTTTTGAAAGAATAACTTCTGTAACGGCCTTCCATCGGAAAAAACCTTGAAGATTCAGGGACTTGCTTGTTGATGGGATTAGACTTTTGTGCGAGTTTGTTATGGGGATAAAAATCCACTGGCTGAATATATATTTAAGGGAAGTGCAGTGAAGTGCTGTTCTCACATCCCAGTGAGCTGGAATATACAGCTCTGCAAATACATCAGACTTGATCACACGTGCTTTTAAATATAACACAGAAAGTGAATTAAATGCATGTTAGCACAGAAGGAGGACTGTGGATTTTGTCTCCCATCACTTCCGTTGTAAGTTTATTATGAAGGGATCTTCTAATGGTCAGTATGAACAGGAGGAATCATTACAGCAAGAAAAACAGGTTTAATGTTCATTTGGGCTCCTGACTGTTGGTGTAAGACAGACTAGAAAAACTGTGAACTTGTCCTTTAAAGATCAAGACCTCAAGACATGTTGTAAGATGTATATCGATGGCCAAAGCACAAAACCTCCTATCTGCAGAATTTTCTGATTGGCGGATTTCACTTTGGATGATGAGAACAAGGAAGGTTTTGCTCATATTCAGTCTGTCTGCAAGATAATCCCGCCCTTCGTTGTGACAGAAGAGTCACACAACAAAACAAAAACACAACTCAGAGTCCCTGAATGTGTAGAGAAGCTACAACACCAATCACTGAACATTCATTTCCAGTGGACGAGGAAGCAAATACACTGAATTTAAGGAATTCTGACCCTAGTATACTGCAATGTAGTAACTATTACATTTACTACGTCTTTTTACCTGAAAACAAACTTCATTTTATTTTTAATTTAATCTTAATTATTAACTTAATTTAGAGCATCGTTTTGTAGAACCTCTTCCAACTTGCACCAAGTGCAAAAGCTCCTATCTGCACTTTGCGAGGCACTAATATCTATAACACATAATATAATAATATAGTCCAAAAACAGTGTATTATGTATTGTTTTTCTTTTAGTTTTTTCCAAAAAGTGCATTTTTCAGATAGGAGGTTTTGCTCTTTGGGCCTTGATATAAAATACTCTATTTGAATAAATGAATTTGTGTCTGATATGTTTTCTACACAAAAACTTCAATTATCTTGTTAAAATCCTTAGAAATGACATGTATTTCTTCTCTCGCATTAAAAATTCCAGTATCTATAAATATGCAAACATATTTCATTTTGAAAAGTTTAACTGCTGGACACCAGATGTTTCTCCTTCACTGTAAAGTTCATCCTCAGTGTTTGTTCACTGGAGGCTTCAAGTTTCCACATCACACTCGTATAAGTTGAATACTAGACCACGAATGGCTCCAAACTAGTTGTGATGTCACAAATCCTGCTTGTAGGCTGAACCTTTAAATTGTATTTTTAATGAGCTCAGCGAAACTTTCTTCCTTCAGCAGATGAGTGTGAAAACAAACCCTGCACAAACATCATTCTGCACAAACATCCAACTGAAGGAACAAGAAGAAAAACATATTTTTGAGTGGAGGCAGACTTTAAGACTTTATAAACGCTGTTTTACTACATATAAAACCAGCTGAGGAGCACAGGAGGAAGCTGCATCTCCTCCACAAGCTACTGCTCAGACTTCTTCAGCTCTTCTGTGACAAACAACGTTAGAGGAAGTTATTCCTGTCCAGCTGTCATCGCTCCGTATGAGGAGAGCTGCTCATCTGACTGTGAAACATCAGGCTCTACTTTTTCATTTTTGACGTACAGTACACGCTATGGAATTCACTATACAGCTTATTAATCTACTGTACATCTGTTCATCTGTGTTTTGTTCATACAGTAATGTTCATCTTTCCTCCAATGTTCCCGTTCCACTTCTTAATTCTAACCATAACTGTGAATTGTTTTTAATTTTTTATTATTACAATATTTTACCTAGCAAGAGTCTCCCTGTGCCTTTTTTTTTTTTTATTAACTACAGCTACTGTACTGTCTGGCCAGCTGATTTATTAAGTATTAATGGAGCATTTTATGATTTAGTTTCTTTTTCACAAGCCTTCCTCCACAAATTGTCATTAAACTAAATTATAATTAGTTATTTTAAATTCAGGACTGTATCTGCAGCTTGGAAGCAGCTCCATTCTCCAATATATAGTGAAGCAACTAATACCAAAAGTAATTAAAGAATGCATCTTTATAAAGTGTGATGCACCTGCTTATATCCTGGGTTTCAACTATCCAGGTTTGTTTTAATTGAATAAATTTGGGTCCAAAATAGCAGCACGTGAAGTATTAATATGATACAGCAAAGAAAAAACAGTCAGCTACAAAGACATCAGTGGATGAACATCTGTTATATGAGTATTCATATTAATGGCAACAGCAAACCCTCACAAAGAAATAAAAAAAAAGGAAAATCTTTGTAAAATATATGCTGGAGGAAACAAGTGAAAACACCAATCATTGGATAAAATTCTTGAGAATTCTTTGGAAACTTGTGACACAAGCAGACCGTTGCTGTCCTTGCTCTCGTAAGCACTCCCGCCGCCACTCTAATCTGTCCGCCGTGTTGCTTATTTCAACACCTTCTCTTTGCAAAGCCATTAGCGGTAACACAGAGACAGAAAGACATACCTCAGCGGATCACAAGTGAAGAGTGTCTTTCCCTCTCTCTCCTAATTCTTTCCTTCAGGTTTTTATCTCTTTGTCCCTCCGTCCTTTTAGCATTCACATTCGCACCGCACTCTCCTCTTTATGTCTTTACATCTCGGTGCAGTTAACATTCAACAGAACTTTAAAAAACACTTACTGTGCCATAAGGAGGAAAACAGCTTTTCTGTGTGAATGCCTTCATAGAAACCATTACCAGCCCATGAAAAAAGAGAGCTCTCTGACACAAGGCTATGAGGACATTCACGTGAAAAGACATGAGTTTTAGATGATTGCACACGGCAGCATAAAGGGCCAATTCAGGTATAGGATGCAGCATGGCTTTAAATACCAACTAATGGAGGAAAATTCTGTATTCACTAATGAATACACCAATTTCGACATAGAAAAAAATGATTTGTAAAGAGTTATGGAGAAATTATATAATTATTCTGCTTTAAATTGGTCTGTTGCTTTAACCTTAATATGATACGCTATGCAGCACAATACTGATTCAACAAAATGCTAAGTGATAATCATATCATGGAAGTTGTGCCACATTAAAAAGAAAAACTGTTGAAAATGCAGCTATTCACATTAGTTAGAAAACATTTTTTAAAAACACTTTTTTTTTTACAGTGTTCAGATGATCAGAGATCTGAAAAGTAGCATCCAGGGTTTATTACAGCGTAGCTGGTAGAAACCATCAGTCACGAGGTTGTTGGTTTGATCTGCTTCTGTCCACTGAACCACAAACTTCTCCTGATGTGTGTTAACAGAGAAAAAAAATAGAAATAAACTTTATTTATATGCCATGTTTTAAATATGTTAAGTAACATGTATGTTGCTTTGGACAAAAGCAAACATACATGTATTGTACTTATTATTACTTAAATCTATTCTATATATAACCTTTATTTAATCAGGTAGTCTCATTGAGGTTAATATCTCTTTTGTGCGAGAGACCTGAGTACAACAGACAAAATGACAAAGACCTGCTGTACAACACACACAGCCAGTCAAACAAAACACAGTCAGCGATCTGCCTCATCCAGGTAATTAATAAGGTGTCATGACCTCAAACTGCATGTGACAACAACTGACAACTGATCTGACTGAAATTCAGCCCAATTCTAAACCCAGTTTGGACGAATTCAGGGTTTAAATCAGGATAAATCTGTCCTGAACACCTCCAAATGTGTTTCCTATACAGCTTCTCTCCCAAATCATGATCACCTTTGACTTAGACAGCCTCATCATTCAGATCTGATGAAGCTTGTTATCAGCAGACTGTCTACTGGAACTTTATATTGTGAAATACAGTAAATTTGGGACAGATTGTTGAATCTGCTAATTTGCAAAGTTTATCTGTTGAAGGGAAATGCACCACTTCTTAAAAGCATGTTTTATGAAGGGGTCCTGATGGTGTGTTCTACTGCTTCTATTGTTTAAGGGTTAGGGTTAAACTAACCTAACCCTAACCCTAACCCTAAACCCTAACCCCTAACCCTAACCCCCAACCCCCTAACCCTAAACCCTAACCCCCAACCCTAACCCTAACCCCTAACCCTAACCCCCAACCCTAAACCCTAACCCCCTAACCCTAACCCTAATCCCTAACCCTAAACCCTAATCCCCAACCCTAACCCTAACCCCCAACCCTAACCCTAACCCCTAACCCTAACCCCCAACCCTAACCCTAAACCTAACCCCCTAACCCTAACCCCCTAACCCCCTAACCCTAATCCCCAACCCTAACCCTAACCCTAACCCCCAACCCTAACCCCTAACCCCCAACCCTAAACCCTAACCCCCTAACCCTAACCCCTAACCCTAAACCCTAACCCTAACCCCCTAACCCTAACCCCCTAACCCTAAACCCTAATCCCCAACCCTAACCCTAACCCTAACCCCCAACCCTAACCCTAAACCCTAACCCCCTAACCCTAAACCCTAACCCTAACCCCCAACCCTAACCCTAACCCCTAACCCTAACCCCCAACCCTAACCCCTAACCCTAACCCTAACCCTAACCCTAAACCCTAACCCTAACCTTAACCCCTAACCCTAACCCTATCACTCTCATAATATTAATTATATTATATTGTGAAATACAGTAAATTTGGGACAGATTGTTGAATCTGCTAATTTGCAAAGTTTATCTGTTGAAGGGAAATGCACCACTTCTTAAAAGCATGTTTTATGAAGGGGTCCTGATGGTGTGTTCTACTGCTTCTATTGTTTAAGGGTTAGGGTTAAACTAACCTAACCCTAACCCTAACCCTAAACCCTAACCCCTAACCCTAACCCCCAACTCCCTAACCCTAAACCCTAACCCCCAACCCTAACCCCTAACCCTAACCCCCAACCCTAAACCCTAACCCCCCAACCCTAACCCCTAACCCTAAACCCTAAACCCTAACCCTAACCCCCAACCCTAACCCTAACCCCCAACCCTAACCCCTAACCCTAACCTTAAACCTAACCCCCTAACCCTAAACCCCTAACCCTAACCCCTTAACCCTAACCCTAACCCTAACCCCCAACCCTAACCCCTAACCCTAACCCCTAACCCTAACCCCCAACCCTAAACCCTAACCCCTACCCCTAACCCTAACCCCCTAACCCTAACCCTAACCCCCTAACCCTAAACCCTAATCCCCAACCCTAACCCTAACCCCCAACCCTAACCCCTAACCCCTAACCCTAACCCCCAACCCTAACCCCTAACCCTAAACCCTAACCCCCTAACCCTAAACCCTAACCCTAACCCCTAACCCTAACCCCCAACCCTAACCCCTAACCCTAACCCTAACCCCCTAACCCTAAACCCTAACCCCCTAACCCTAAACCCTAACCCTAACCCTAACCTTAACCCCTAACCCTAACCCTATCACTCTCATAATATTAAAACTCATTTTTTTATACGTTTCAATCATACATCTCTAAGTGTTTTAAAAATATCACTCTGAGATTTCTGCCTCTAAGCCAACAAAATGATGGTAAATGGAAATTAATGTGGTGCTTGCAACATTGACATTTTAAAAGATTTGATGTCTCTTTTGAAAAACAACGTCCATGTTTTCCTAGATAATCCACAGAAAAGCAGCGATGGCAGAAGTACTGAGATCTTTTACTTAAAGCTATAATATGTAACTATTCCGCATTAAAATGTCTAAAAATGACTGTACTTATATTATATATTTTGTTGAATTGTGTTCTTACATTATCCCAAATGTTTCCAACAATTTTCAAACCCAGAGAAATCAGTAATTTAATCAAGGTAACGGTCCGTTTCATTTGGTCGCCGTCAATTGCGTCATACCTCCTCTACCAATGAATATACACACACAAGATACATACGTTGGCATTGTGGTTGTCCGCCAGAAACTCTCATAAATTGACTTCTACTCAGTTTTAAGCGTCATTTTTATGATAAACATTTTAGATCTTGGTTGTCTTTAACTGTATCTTATAACCGGATGAAGGATTTCAGTCATCGGACGTCTGGATCTCAAGTTATCAGAGAAACAAGCTTAGCGAACATTAGCAGCCGCTCCCAGATGTCCTGTTCCAACTGAACAGCATCAGAGAAACGCTGATTTTTTATGTGAAAGTGCTTCATTCAGTGTTTTTACTGGTTTTAATCACCGAGTCTGTTTGTTCTGGAGAGGAAACACTGAAGGAACCCTAACCTGGAGAAGCTGGTTGTTTAACAATGAAGACAACAACTCCCATGATCCCACACTACTTCACACTGTCATCAAACTCCGTCTTTTGTTATTGTTTTGATTGAGAGACCCCCTAGCAGCTGAAATGACATATTGTGCATTTAAGTAAAAGTAGCAATACCACAATAGAAAAGGTAGAAAACCTGCATTCAAAGTCTTACTTTAAGTAAAGTTACATAGAAATTGGCAGTAAAAAGTATCAAAAGTAAAAGAACTCATAATGTAAAATGACCTGACTTTGAGTAGCTGGTAACTAAAGCTGAGGAATGAGGGTAATGTAATGAGAAGTGCAATGTTTCTGTCTGAAATGCGGAGGAGCAGCCTGGTCACCAGAGTAAAACATTGGCACTGTATGTTTCTGCAAACCACAGAAACGTTGAATATCTACGTTTCAACACGTGAAATACGTAGCATATTAACATTTCTACAAAACGTATCATATCAACATTTCTACAAAACGTATCATATCAACATTTCTAAAGTGATGTAGTTCGCATGTGATCTATATGAGTTGATCTTTCCTATATAGGAGGAGGAGGGGCAGGTGGATGGTTAGTAAGTTTATTGGCAGCAAGTTGGAAATCAGCAGAGAACACGGTTCGAGACCACCTCGAAACTGAAACCAATGTCCGCTTCCTGTTTCAACTGACAAAAGTGGGTGTTTTTAGCGAGATGTCAGGACATTTGCAGCCGCTTTTCTGGCGAGAAAAACGTTTTTTTTAGTGAGACATCAGCTTTTCGTTTTTTTTTTTATTTTTTACTTTTATTTTACCCCTAACCCTACCCAAGTGGTCATTGTGCCTAAACCTAACCAGACCTTAACCACAGCGTCGTCACACCATAAAACATCATTATTCAACAGGTAGAAATGTTAATATGCTACGTTTGTAGAAATGTTGCTATGATACGTAATTCACATGTTGAAATGTAGATATTCAACGTTTCTGTGGTTTTTAGAAATGTTCAATGCCAACGTTTTCTTCTGGCGACTGGGTTGCGAGGAGCAGAAGTAGTTGTACATAGAAGTAGCATAAAATGGAAAGTAAAGTACAAGTACCTCTAAATTGTACTTAAATACAGTACTTGAGTAAATGTACTTAGTTACAGTCAACAGTTTTCACAGGAACTCATACAATGTTTAATTTTCCTCCATTTTTCTGAGGCAGATAATAGGTTTTGTTTGTATTTTGGGTGAAATGACCCTTTAATTTTGTCACAATATATTGAATTGTTGGTTTGATTATAAAGTATTTACATTGATACCATAAACATGCACTGTTTTGTCTTATATATTGTGTTTTATATGTTTTTTTCCTTATAGAGAAACATTTTATTGATTCTTTACAGATGTCAGTAAAGCTGGTCTCAGGTTAAAATGTTCTCCCCACTTACCCCCCGTCAGTAAACCTTCCAGCCTATTGTCTCGTCATGCCGAGGGTCCTCGCTCCTCCCTCGCACCCTCGCCTCCTCGTCGGGCCCCTGGGTGCCGCTGCTCCTGTCGGCGGTGCTGACAGGCACAGCTGTCTCCTCTTTTTTGCCCTTGGCTGTCGCTCATTAATTTCCACCAAAGGCCCCTAAGCGACAGCTCTGCTTCATAGTGACCATACTTGGAAAAGAGGTGCTCAGCGGACAAACAGGCACACACACACACACACACACACACACAAACACATACTACACAAGTGTACACACAGTCAGTAGAAACAGAGGACACACAACACAACATGTGCACAGCAAGGTCGGTGATTGTAGTACACAAACTGATAATATTAATGTAAATAATTAATGTAAATAATTATCTGCTGTGCCAAAAAAGTAATTTTCTGTGGTTCTAATAAAGATAAAAGCATAAATACAACATTTAAAATTCAGGCTACTTGTTATACAGACATATGTATCTGCTGTACCACCTCTAACAAGTATTATAAAACATAATATGCTCGGATACATACTAGCATAAGTCATAAATGTAGAGGTCAAGGTTTACTGCTGTAAACTCCAAATATAATGTTGTTAAACTATCAGTAGTGTTCTGTGCGCTCGCACCTTCTACAAACTCTTGAGGTCAGTAACAGAAAGCGAGAGTATTGAATGTTAACAATTTATTGTTTCAAACTACTGTGTGTGTGTGTGTGTGTGTGTGTGTGTGTGTGTGTCTGCGTGTGTGTGCTGGTGTTAATCACAGACCCCTCAGCTCGATCCTGAGCGCCACGCCGCCTCTCCGAGCAATGTAAATTAGATCTGTTAATGAATGTTTTCTTTCATCACATACAAGTGCAAAGTAACTATGCCATCTATGCCCACCTTGCCTCTCCGTTTACCACCCCAGTGTGCCAAGCATTCAGACTAAATGAAAATATACACGGGCAGAACCATGCCTGGCATCCACTCTTAACAAGCTGCAGAAACACTGCGAAGCACGGCTGCTATGCTGCAGGGAATCTTGAGAATCTTCATGCTTAGAACCGACGAGCTCTCCCCGGCTTTCACTGTTATCAGACTGATCACAGCTTCTATCCCACATCAATTTAAGTAAAACGTCAATAAATGTAAATAAACTATGAGGCACATTTCCTTTTCCATCATGACACATGTAAACTAGAAAATATGAAAGAATATTTCAATAATTGATTCACACTGGGGAAAATTGGCTTTATGTGATGATTTATGAGGATAAAAAACAAAAAGACCTTGGTGTTACAATAGTAATACAAACAAAGACCAAACCAAAATCTTTACATTTGTTAAAGCAAGTAAGCTTTTTAGAGGTAGCTTTTTTCATGTATCATGCATTGTAAATAAAGAAAGCCCAGCTAAAGACATAGAATAACGTAATTGAAGCCGATTCAGAGAGATTTACAATAAGCGAGAATATTTTGTAAAGGAGAAGGTGACAGAAACAAACCTCTCGAATCACGACACAGCGAAAGTTTATCGATCATCAATAATAATAAATAAGAACAGAACAATGTTTTGTAACGCGGGTAACTGAGTAGAATAAAACATCCTGGGACAAAAAAAAGTAAATAAAATATATACCAATGAGGAGAAAAGTGAACGTATGACAGAAACAAAAGATTTAAATATACATGTACTATATATATTCAGTATATTGTCTAATCAAATGCTGTATATTCAGTTTACAAATGTCAATAGAAAGCAGGCAGTTAGAACATGTGTCCCTAGAAATAAACCCAAACAGCTGGTATAACAGCTGATTTCTGCATTACTGCAAATAATGTTCTGCATGTTAATGTGCACACATGTAATGTAAGAAAATGCAAACAAAGAAATAATATTGAATCAGACAAGTGAAGCAACATTTACCACTAAATAATTTACTGGAAGGTTGCTCTACGTCCTCCTGATCAGATTCTTCATATACTATGTTATTAATTTATCTATAATTTTGTCATCCTGTTCCTGTTTTATTTAATTCTGTAGTTCTGTAATGCTGCTATCTGGTCTATTCGGTACACACATCATCTCTGTATGTAATATTCCTGAGCTTTCCTCCATTTTTTCTCTGTTAAAAAGGCTTTTTCAGGAAGTTTTTCCTTATTCGAACTGAGGATCTAAGAATAGAGGATGTTGTATTGCTGTACAGATTGTAAAACCCCCCCCACTATATACTTGACTTGGTCCAACTAGAGTTTTTAATTCTTAAATTAATGTTTTTTTCAGTGTATGAACTGTTTACAGGAGCTGAATGTGAAGCAGAAAGTGCCTGTAAGGCCACACATTTAGTGTTTAACTGTCAATGAAGCACAAGGTGGTGAATTCCTGCCCATCGTCTGTCATTAGTTGTAATTTGTAAGCCTGCTGGTACGTGCTGTCTTGCTCCCATTCCTCTTCACACAGTCCGTCTGAGTGACATGATAACGGCTTAACATTGACTTAACAGCAGTTGGTGTAAACTGTATTTTAGCAGAATGTAGACAAGTGTGGAGACGGCTGGACGTTGAGCCCAGAAACCTTAGCAGGAGCTCCTGGATGAGGTTACCGGTGTTAAAACTGTGCCACATTCGTCGGATTGTGTCCTGCGTGACATGGATTCCTGACACAAATCCTCCATCGGTGTCTCAATAAAAAGTGAACAGCGCAGTCTGCAAACAAGGAATTCTGGTCTTGTAGCGAGACGAGGAATTCACGGCTTGTCACAGTTCATTTCTGCATGAGAGTACGAGACACTGAAGCCTTCTGTGTGCTCACTTGTTCCAGATCAGTTTGATCGTGTGTTGAGAGAGGCAGCAATTCACTGGAAATATTCCTCCTCATACATCTATTCACATCCAACAGTACAAACACATACCAAAATTTAACATATGTTAATTAACTATTACTGACAACTGAGAAGATTTTATATAACTACATTGTCAAGGTTGTTTTATCACTTACTTCAATCAAAAACGTTCTAATATTTGAATGAATAAGATATAAAATCCCTGTTTTATGCCATGTAGTGACATTAAAGTGTCACAGCAGCAGAGTTTCACAATAGTACATTTCAAAGAATAATAATAATATATATTATAAAGTGCGAAATAGAGGTTCTCTACTATATACAACACTAGTGTATATTATGTACTAGGTACAGTATATTCTATTCATAATACACACAATACAGAAATACAAACCTGTGCTGTAGTGTATAAAATACTGTTAAATTTACTTAAATTGAATTAATATTTAAGTAACGTTAAAGTTAAAGTTCAGTTAGGATGAGTTAAGTTAATCTCAGTTAAATTAAGTTAAAATGACTTAAGTTCAGTTAGATTAAACCGAGTTAAGTTAACTTAATTTCAATTAGGTTTATTTAAGTTGAATTAGGTTAAACTGAGTTAAGTATTTTACGTACGGTTAGGTATAGTTAAGTAAGTTAAGTAAGTTAAATTAAGTTACATTAAGTTAAAGGTGCAGTGTGTAAAATTTAGTGGCATCTAGTTGAACGGACATGGCAGAAATGGAATATAATATTCATAAGTATGTTTTAATTAGTGCATAATCAGCTAAAAATAAGATTTGTTGTGTTTTCGTTGATGAGCCCTTTATATCTACAGAGGGAGCGGGTGCTCTACCATGTTTGCCATGTTTCTACAGTAGCCCAGAACAGACAAACTAAACACCGGCTCTAAATGGGGCCTTTCACGTTTTTAACAAGGTGTATTCAGTTGGTTGCAATTTGCATCCTCACTGCTGGACGCCACTAATTCCTACACAGTGGTCCTTTAAAGTTAAGTCAAGTTAAGTCGAGTTAACTTGATCTGCACTCGAACCTGCAGGGAGGTTTGCTCTACCACACAAGACGTCATGATAAATGTAGACAGCGAACAAGCACATAAACTACCACTTTGACAGCTGTGCAGCGCTGACTTTACTCCTTAAACTTAAGTTTATGTGCTTGTTTGGTGCCTTGAGTTAAGGTGAGTTAAAACTGAAATAAGATAAAAGAGTAATTTAGATGAGATAAGTTAATTTGTGTATATATATATAGATATATAACCCTTTAAACACACATACAAGTCAACATGCTTTACATAAGCAACAGAAATACATTACAACAAAACAAAATAATTTGTGCTTTTTAACAATACCAACGTACTGGGATCCTGGGAGATCCCAGTCAAAAGCACCCAGTTCTGTCTCTGCAGTTTTAATAGATGGAACTATTTATTGAGCTCATGTTTGCTGTGGGTCCTACTTTAAAGTATCACACACTATGAAGACTTTGTGGAATGATTGTACTTGGCTGAAGGTGCAAGTTGTTGCAAAGAAAAGTTTTTGTTTTACACAATATGCAAATGAACTGTAACTTTCCTAAAATAATAATGTTTTAGTTTTTTTCAGATGACATTAATTATATAACTAATAATGTTTTGAGAAGAAATAAATTGACATTTTGCTATGATGGTTGTTTATTCTTGGCGTCCTCAGGGACCCCAGTCGGGAGTCCTTGTATTAAATATGTTGGTAGGATGAGGGTTGAAGTAGAATAAAATAATAAATTACAAATATCACATGTCTTATTTTCGTTGGGGGCCACTTGTCTCCGAGGGGGCTGCAGTGTCTCCAACTGCTCCTTCTATTATTACCAACAGCCTCGTTCGTTTATGTAACCCCACCTCCAGCTCATCAAGACCAACAGCTTATAAATAATCTCCTCAACCACATAATCCCTTTAACTAAACACCGAGACGTGATCCCTCTGATGCTTGCTTATGCTCTCACTGCAAACTACTTGCAAGCACAATAATTAGGTAACTACGATGTATTTTTTAAATCTTTGATTTGTTTATTACTATTTCTATTTTTGGTGCTTGGTGCAATGTCATTTTCCATGAATTTTCTTTCTTGTTTGTTTGTTCAGCTTTGTCAGCCGTTCTTTCTCATGCGAAACAGCTCAAATCTTTCCGTCTATTCATTCAAAGAATATGAAATGCGTCACTTTCTTGTGTGCAGATCCAAGCAGAAAAGCTGTTTACCAGGTGTCCAGAGGAGCAAGTGTAAAGGTTTTCATGTCTGTGATGTAGGTCAAGTCGTAAAGGTTTTCATTAATTGTTAAAGTTAAGAGGCAGCACCTACAGTGTCGGTGTTGATGAAGCGAATCAGAGAAAAATGTGGCAACAGAACACACTGGCTGACACCACGGAGGAGCCGTCTATCAGCGGGACGAGCCATAACTTTTAATTTGATATTGTAGCTTTGGCGACTTGATCAGGTTTCATCTCGCTATTTAGAAAAGACCTAATATGTGTGTGTGTGTAAGCTTAGGTCCTGTGACTGGCAACAAGACTCTTCTGCCAGTTATCCGACCACCATCTTGCAGTGTTTAGGGATGAGGTCAGACTCCCTCTTTCTCTATCTGTGTGTGTGTGTGTGAGAGAGACACCTGCCTCCAGTGTGACAGCTCTATGAGCGTCCTCATGAATCACGAGTCATGTGGCTCCCCTCATCTCGTGTACCCAAGTTAGAAATGGCCCTGAAACCTGGCCCTCTGTGTGTGTGTGTGTGTGTGTGTGTGTGTGTGTGTGTGTGTGTCTAAGAGAGACACACACTCACAGCATGACAGGCGCTAAGTTAAACGCAGAGCTGAAACCTTAGTAGGGCAGCGGAGGAACATGGGAGGAACAAGGAAGTGGAGGATGGAGGAGAGTTGTTTGTGTGTATTCGTGTGTGTGTGTGTGTGTGTGAGAGAGAGAGGCAGAGGTCATGTGAAGGTTTTCAGGGAAACAGGGGAGGAAGATCGATAGTTGACTCACGCAGGGTCACTACGTACAGCTGTTGTCCTCACACGCCCAAAACGCAGTGAAAGAATAGTCAAGCTCAGATTTTTATAAAAGTGAGATCCATAAACAGTTTACTTTAGAAAATGAGTGCAAAAGCAACAAGTTAGAATAAATTCTGTGTTGACATTTTTGTAATTGCTTTTTTGTTTTTCCAGTTCGGACAAAATGTGACAGATATGGATGCTCAGAGGATCTAAATGCATCTTTACACTGTGCGGTTTTGGGCTGAAAGAGACTAAAGTTGCCAATCGTGAGAGAAACTTAGTAAAATCTTTGAATCAGACTGTGAAACACGTCCACGTCGGCTGCCAAACACAGACTAAATTCTCATAAATACGACTGCTGCAAAGACCCACAACTACAAACAACACCGAATACACCGGCTGGTGGCACATTTCACTTCAAGTTTAAGAGGAAATCACACTCGTTCTCCGTAATACATTCATGGCACACAGAAAAAAACCAAAACAATACATGTGAAATGAAGTTTTAAAGTTTGTGTGACTTTGCAACATGTGAGCGCTGCAGATGGAAGACGCCAGCTGATGACGTGTCTCTGAATCCAGCAGCCTCAGATCTACATCACAACAGTCTGACACAGGAGACTGTGAGTTTATTACAACGTGACAGTAAACTTACACGATCGTTGTTGTCGCCTTAAACTCTTCATTATGCAAAGTAAACTTAATGAGCAACAGATATTGTGTTGTATAATCCGGTATAATTGTGTAATTTTTATATATTTACATGTCCAAAACATGAACCTCATGTTTGGACTCAGAACAATCAAACCAAGTATCAAAACAGCTTTAAAGAAGATGACTGCCATCTGCAAAAATACTCTGTTTTTTTGCAGATGGCAAAGTCATGGAGGTTATTGTGTTGGGTTGCATTGGACTGAATCAGTATTCACATGATCTTTATTCCTTGTAAATTTCAGAGAATTGGGTGAGAAGAAAATGCGCTTGGCCGGGTTCATAAACTGTGCTGCTTCCAGACAGATCAAAGTATACAGACTGGTCTGGAAGTAGTAGGACACTGATGTGTTTTTCATTATTTTGACTTTGTATTAAATTCATATTCTTTGAGCTTTAATTTGATGTTGTTCACTTCTACATCTGATGAGCAGTGTGGGAGTCAAATCCGTTTTTATACATATTCCATCAATTTTAGGGGACTAGAGAGTATCAAACATTTTGAAATAAATAAATAAGGTCAGCGTACAGTTTTTAATATTTGGTGTCAAATTCTTGGCAAAGTTCAGCAACAGAAAAGTTTCACTTCATTGTTTTTCAGACATTAAAACAACCTGGTATCAGCTGTTATTTGGCAGCACTTTATGCAAATCAGATGAACTGCCAGTGAACTCACTTACATCCACAGTGTTAGTAAATACTGTGGGTGTAAGGGTGTCCATGTAAGGGATGTGCAGAGATCCCAGTATTTGTATTTGTATTCGAATAAAAGTGGAAAGAAGCTTAAAAATACTGTTTTTGTTTTTATGACACTTTTAATTTTAGAAAATTAAAGTGTTACAATAAATGTTCATGAATAAACTACCTTATGCATCGGGTCTTGAACTGGAGTCTCCCAGATCATAGACGACTGCGCTGATTACTGAGCTAAAACTTTACTAAGACAGACCTCTACCTATTTATACATCCATAACACAGAGACAGCACACCATGTAACATGTAGAAGAACTTCAAAGGTGATTATTGCTTTGCATTTTTCATTTATTGCCTATTTTTTACAACCTAACTTTGTGGAAAGGAGAAGAGGAACAACAGGTTATGGAGAGTCCGTTGGGAGCACTTTACTTGTGTCAGTAGTTCAGCTTTATCTCTGGGGAACACCCCCAACAAATCATTTTTAAAATATTTGTGTGAAACAAATGTTTGTATAAAACCCACTATTTGTGCTTTGCCGAATAATGTATTTGTATTTGGGCACACCCCTAGTAATTACCACACTAAACTGAAAAATTGAAGTGGCACAAAACTTAAATTTTCAGTTTAGTGTGGTGTTTAATTTGTCGGTGGTTAATTTTATGGTAATTTCTGACAGGCTTCGTAAATTTCCGCTGTAGTCATTGTTTGTGCTGGAATACAAAACCAAAACACTGAAAAATGTGTCACTGTTACAAAAATACATAATTTCGTATTCAATTTTACTTTACTTGACAATGTTTTAATATTTTATTTTTATCTCTTTATGTTTAGATTCTTTAATATTTTACTCTTTTAGCTTATTTTCTTTTATCTGACTTTTGCTTCTTTGTTTCAGTCCAAAACATTTTGAAACTTTCTTTTTTATAATTGCCATAAGTTTATTATTATTATAATAATAATAAAGTGTTACAGTGCAACCAGTTACAGCAGGAAGACAATCCACCGTTAATACATGAACCACACAGGCTAATTAGGATGCTCTTTTTGTGGATTTCTGATTACAACACATATAATTTTAATTATCCATCCTGCTCTACATCCACTCACCCCGCCCCTGTCTGTCTGTCTTGCTTTCATACTTTCTATCTAACCTGCCCGTTGATTAGCTGAATGGGTCTCAAGGATAAAGGGAGAAGGGGCAGCAGCTACATTCTTGTTACCAGGTGTCAGCTTCTAGGGCTCGACGGGTGAAGGAACGGGCTCAACACTTGTTGGGGAAATATATTCCATCACCCGGGAGTCCGGCTCTGGAAGCCGGCGCTAAGAAGTCATCCAGACCATTCAAATGGCACAAAACCGGTAATTATGCAAAGGCAAAAGCAAAGCGTTTGATGAACATTTCTCGCATTTCAGCTTTGCTCCTTTCTGTGGTTTTGGATGCTAAACTGAAAACGTTTTTGTTATGTATCCCCCTCCCGACTCTCGCTTCTCAGCATCACCTTGTCACCTCGCTAGGATGCTCTTAATTAGAACCGTCTCGTTAGCTATATCTTCCCGCTCCTTAATTAAGAAGAATCATCTTCACCCTCTTTTCATTGTCCCAGCTGTAAAGAAAAGGAGCTTTTGCCTTTCTTGTCATTTACTCCTTTTTTCTTTATGATAAGGAAAGAGGTTTTTTTTTCCAGTTTTGTTTTTCTGTTGAAGGTTTTCTTTGAATTGGCAGATAAAGAGGGAGGGGAAAAGAGGGAGAGGCTGGGTAATGAAAAGACCCACGTTCACCAAGGACCTAGGAGCCACCTGATAAATTGGCTTGTTAAGAGGAGAAAGATCACTATGTGACATATTCCTCCCATTCATTCCCAGCAACACAGGTGCAAAACAGACAACAGACAAATAGGAATCAATCAAATCGCGCTATAGCTGGTGCTTGTATTGGTATAAAAACGCTGACGGCCACTCAGCTGGGAAGGGGGGGGGGGGGGGGGGGGGGTTGATCAATTCAATTTTTTAGTTGTATAGACTCAAGTTGAGTGATTGTTGCATGTGCATAAACACATGTAGACGCACACAGACAGACGGATAGAAATCAAATGTTTCATAGGGCAAGGAGGGTCGAACACGCATCTATCCCAAGGCCAATGTCTCGTACCGTGTGAATGAGAGAGTGGGGACAATGAAAAGCTGTGAATAAAGGGTGTGTGTGTGTGTGTGTGTCTATGTGTGTGTGTATGCACCCTATTACCCAGACACCACCAACATTGTATGGGAGGATGACTCGGTGCTGTGAATACTAGAAGACAGTGAGAGCATGTTTGATATCTGAAGGGAAAGAGAGAAAACAAAGAGACATGAAGGGGTGAAGGGGTTAGGAAACGGAGGGAAACAGGGGCCGGATGACGGATAGATGGATGGATGCGAGGAGGAGGAGGAGGAGGAGGAGGGGAGTGATGGAGATATATAAAGGGGTTGGACAGCGCTTCTTTTCTGTCAGTCTCCAAGCAACTCACAATAGAAGGTCAGAGAAGGAAGAGAGGAGGGAGACGACAATACGGAAACACAAAATACTCCTTTATACTCCTTTATACTCCAGATAGACAGACAGGTAGGCAGACAGACACACAGGCATGCACAACAAACACATGCACACACAAAGTGGACAGTTAGACCGGTTCTGGCATTAAACACAACGTTAAATAAAACATCTCACAGTAGGAATGTACATCCAGGATCTGTAATTGGCTTCTTCCTTTTTTTTCAACGAACAATAAATTCCCAAGACTGATACATACAGTAATTATCTGAAGAGAAAATAGAAAATAAAACATTTAGCGATGCAAAATTTGGTCCAAACTATAAATTATATACACAATACAATTCACCACACGACATAATTAAAATAACTAAAGGCGAGGACACACATAGCGACGGCTGAGCCGATTGTGAATATGATTAGACCGAGATGGAGCCGGTTTGTTCCAGTCTGGGTCAATTATTGTGGACAGTCAGCAGGTAAAATCATACGGTAAGGGCTGAGCAATATCACCTAAAATCAATATCACGATTAATTGTCATGATATTTTATTAAAGGGGACATATTGTGCACATTTACAGGTTGGTATTTTTATCTCTACTGGAATATCTTTGCATGATTTACAGTTAAAAACTTAGTTCAGTCTCTGTCTGAAACAGGCTGTTCTTGTCTCTCTAAGGTCCTCCCCCTGATGAGCAACTCAGCAGACTTCTGACAACTCTGGAGGTTACGTAGGCAAACCATGAAACCTTTAACAAAGTGATCATTTTAACTCAAACCATGATCTTTCCCTAAACCTAACCAGACCTCAACCACAGCGTTGTCACATCATTAACATCCCAGTCGCCAGAAGAAAAACGAACGTTTCTGCAAACCACAGAAACGTTGAATATATACGTTTCAACACATGAATAACGTATCATGTCAACATTTCTACAAACGTAGCATATTAACATTTCTACCCGTTGAATAATGATGTTTTATGGTGTGACAACGCTGTGGTTAAGGTCTGGTTAGGTTTAGGCACAACGACCACTTGGTTAGGGTTAGGAAAAAGATCATGGTTTGGGTTAAAATAAAAATTAAAATAAAATAAAAACAGCCGATGTGTCACAAAAAAAAGCTGGTTTTCTCGCTAGAAAAACGGCTGCAAATGTCCTGACGTCTCGCTAAAAACACTCGCTTTGTTGAAACGGGAAGCGGACATTGGTTTCGGTTTCAGGGTGGTCTTGAACCGTGTTCTCTGCTGATTTCCAACTTTCCAACAAACTTACTAACCATCCACCTGTCCCTCCTCCTCCTATATAGGAAAGATCAACTCATATAGATCACATGTGAACTACGTCACTTTAGAAATGTTGATATGATACATATTTTACGTGTTTAAATGTAGATATTCAACGTTTCTGTGGTTTGCAGAAACGTACAGTGCCAATGTTTTATTCTGGTGACCAGGATGTCATTAAACATCATTATTGTTTAACAGTGATGTATAACAGTTTAGGAAAGCACAGACAGATGATGCTGATTACTGCTGATAAAGGCATCTGATTAGAAAACGTTCTTATGTGTCAGTCTGGAGTCACATGATCAAACCATGTATCAGGAGTTTCAGACTCTTGTGCACAAGATTTTCCATCCTCACAGTGAACTTATTAGTTATTTATACTGAAAAATAAACTGGATCATATTTATTTACTATATTTAGTCGTTAATTTTTCTCCACAAGCACACAGTGGGCTCAGGCTGCTGCCAAACCTGTGAAGACTGGCCAATCAGGGGCCGTGGCTGGCCCTGAATCTGTTGATCACTTTCTCCTTGGGATGTTGGTACCGGGAACCTGTTGAGTGGAGTCTGACACCAGATGTTTGTTTGGGGGCATCCTTGGACTCCCGTTCCTTTTCCCAAGCAGATTGGGTGATAAAGTCAGCGGGTGGGATCATCTAGATGGAAGACGATCAGTAGGTGGATTGAAGATGTCTGCATGGATTGGCAGGTGGGGGGAATATTTGACCTTTCGGAGCATCCTTTGAGTAAGTGTGACTCATTGGATATGCGGGGGTGTTATGTTGGATAGTACAGGGAGCCAAGGGTTCCCGGTTATGATTCCCATGGTTGTGTTAAGCTGGGCTGGTGTTTATGGGATGACCTGGACTAGACAGGGGCACAGTACTGTGCTGCAGAGTGTGCAACGGCCAGCGTTGAGTGCCGCAGTTCCCTTCAGGGTCCTGTCAAGGGGGTCGTGCTTTAGCTTAAGTCTGCTCAGTTGGATGTTTAGCTCTTTGGCAGCTTTTGAGTTCTGGAGGTTGAATATACTGGAGACTGTTTTTGCTGGACTTGGTTTTAGGCGTTAGGTTTTGCAGTATTGGTCCAGTTTCGTGAGGTCTTCAGTATGGAATCTCTAAAAGTTCTTTTTGGAAATTTGCCTGGAAATTTTGAGCACCATGCCCTCAATCTTTACAGACAAAGACATGGAATTATTAAGCCTGAAAAACATCTCAGTTTTTACTGACTTCAAAGACCTTCTGCTTTGTTTCTGGATTTCTGACACTTCCAATGAAACTTTGGGAGGTTTCCTGTCTGACGAGACCTTATTTATGCATATAGAGTCACTGTGGTTCAGGAGCTGCAGACATTTTCATTTCTGTACTTAATTTATTGGGTCATTTTAGTCTTTTTTGGCTCCAAAATAGGTAGTGGAGTGGAAGAGGTTAATTTACTAACTGAAATACTATTTCACTTTTTTGTCACACTCGTCCCCACTCAATCATCCATAGAAAGCACCAGAAACACCTTCGTCGTGGGCATGCTGGTGGTTTTTAGATGTTTATTCACTGCAACTCAAAGACGAGGCTTCTTCCTCCTAAGTGGCTCGCAACAAATGTCCTCTCCTCCCTCTTAAGAGACTGGAGGAAAACATGGCTGTTGTTTGCTCAAGGGCAAATAATGAAAAAGAATCATACTTTCCCCCCTTGATGAGTGAGTTGTGTAAAAGGGAATCATTTCTATGGGGGTATAGGGTTTGGAAAAGAAAAAGTTGCATTTTTATGATTTTCTTAACACCAGTCTGCCGGTTCAATGTCCATTAACAGGGCAGGCTGAAATGTATTTCTGATGCATTAAGTGGCATTAAGAAATGGAAACCATTTGCTCAAGGTTCAAGGGAGAAGGTCTTACAGAAGTGATTGTCTGCTATTCATGTGAAAGCCCAGCAAACAACAATACTCTCTGTGCCCTTGGATTGAATATTTACTTAAGTGAATTCTCTTTTATTCTTCATTCTTGCATTCATATGATCATAACGCTGTATAGAAGAAGTGTCACAGCGATCCTTCACTTACTTGAAGCTTTTGTGGTGGGTCTTCTTTAATGAAACTCTTTGTGAATTTTTACAAAGCTTGGCCCTATTGGTCAACTTACCTGTTACAAACAAAAAAGACCTCAGAATTATCCTTGTGGCTGTGCTGGACTGTGTACCAGCGTTTCTCTGAAGGTTTCTTTCTTTGTGTGAAGATTTACGTCTCCAAAATTCTTGTGATCCAGCAAATCAGAGACGTGTCAAGCTATGTGAATGCCACGGTACAGTGCACTTTTGTATTCTATTTCAAGAAGAGGAAGAAAAACTCTAAGACGATTAGAAAGAGGTCTCAAATGTGTTCATTCATTCATTCATTATTTATTTGTTCCGTTATTGGTAATGCACAGATCCAGAGAAAAAATAAAAAGCAATTTATGATCAAAATACAACTGAGTTCACACATCCCACGACTGAAAAGGAGCAGGGAGAAGAAAATTTTTCCTGCCCCTCACTCAAAACATAAATAAACAATAGAAATAGATGGTCTGTACATCCAATACTTACACTAACATGAGAAACAAAAGAATCAAAAGCCAAACACAATAGTTCAAGGAAACTCATTACCTGACAACTACATACAGTCTAATCATTCTTTCATTATACATTTTCTTGAACTGAAAGATATTTATACAAACCTTTATTTCATTCTGTCGAAAATTCCACTTTGACGCCAACAACTTCTGCTTGTTGTTGTTCAAGTTCATTCTGATTGTGTATCAGATTACAATCCATGGATCAGTCTAACAAATCACCTGCAGCCACATCTGCTCATCAAGCAGCTGTAGTCCTGAAGGCCACCATACTATCCAGTGAAGGCTTAAAAAAAAGCAAAAAATATAAAATGTTGTCGAGTGACATACACGACAAGGTGTTCTGGACGGAGCTGCACCAGCTGATCGTAATCCATTTATACGTTTGTGCGTAAAATTATTCCTAAATTATTAATTACTACTTGTAGTGAGATACTAAATCAGGTTGCGCCATTAAAACTTAATTCGCTCATAAACACTTTAGTATTGTGTAAATCAGTTGCTATGAAACATCTGTAGCACGGTCCAATAATATGCAACCAACTATGTAAACAAGAAGTCACTGTAGCATCCAGCAGCCCCATGGATGTATAATAAGAGCTGGATAGGGCGCCGCCACTCTGCCTTGCAGCCAATTTTTCCCAGTGGCCACTCGCGGTATTGCAGTGAAAAATCCCCCTGCGACCCAAAAAGCATTTTCCCTCATAGACCCTCATTGTAAAAGAGACGCCTGTAAAACTGTTGACAGGACCCCTCGAACTGCAAACAACGTCAATTATGACTCTTTCTATTATGACCTTTTGATCCATGGAGGTTTTATGTTTGTAAAACTTTCCTCGATTTAAAAAACTGTGACGTCATCACAATGTAAAGTCTATGAGAGCTCGCGGGCAGGGCCAGCGGGGGAAACACTACCCAGAAGCTAGAAACTTTTTTTGGTGTATGCGCCAGGCGCGCAATTCCTATAGGACTGAATGGGCGCCATTTTTAGTCCGGTATCCAGCTTTTATAATACATCCATGAGCGGCCCCCAGGAACAGTGCCGGGCTGCGAAGCCAATTTGACATAGTGACCAAATCATGTAACCACAACTTCCGGGTGCGTCACATGATGCACACATGATGCACACTGGCCCAGGAAGCATTTTTGTTGCACATAATCATTGGAAAAATAGCGGAATACATTTTTCTGAGAGTCACAAACATATATTATCAATATTTGATCCATTCGGTTGGCGTGCATATGTTTGTAATTAGTTTACACACACTAGATTACACATTTAGTTTACACACATATAATAATTAACAATAATAAATATTTAAAAAAGTAAAAAAGTAATTATTCTCCATGAAAGGATACTGGAGCCGTGTGTGAAATGTTTTGCTCATCACCCAACATTCATTAGCCTCCTGCTGTCCCACTGTCTCTCCTCCCATTCAAGGAGAGGCCAAAGCACTCCAGCGGCATAAATGGTAGCCGCTTATAAAAGCTCATTACGGCGCAGACATCTTCTTAATGCAGGAGAGAAAGGAGTCTTTACTTTCGAGGAGGTGGAAAATATATAGGAAAAAGAGTGCGTGAACTTGAAAGTTCCTGAGTATGAATGAGGTAAAACACATGATAAACGCCGGGGAGAGTATATACACACACACACACACATCGCTGCTACATCAAGGTTGTGATGTAGATAACATGAATGGTTTATATTGTGATTTGTCAGATTTGAAATTTCTAACAACCTCAATTCCTAATAGACTGGCGTAGAGCTGCTGTAAATAAAAAGGACAAACCACACAGAAAAGATATCTGCCATGAGGTTAAACCAGAAACAACAAACCTGATCTCAACACATGTATCAAACAAAATGTTTTAAAATGTAATAATGATATAAAGATGATATCCTGTTGACAGTAAATGTTAGAAAATGCATGTGTTGCAGGTTCAGGTGTTAGTTCATACTGAGGGCTGATCCCCTTAATCAACAATCAGTTGTCTGTTTTTACTTTATTATTTGCATTTTATTTGGTTTATTTAGTGTTATCCCTCATGTATATATGGTTACTTTTTGGTTTTTATAGCATCCTCTTTAAGCATGGCTTTGTTTTGGTTCTTTTATATTTATTTCACTCCATTTGAATTCGGCACACAAGTCTGGAAATGCAGCTAATGCCGATCTAAACCAACAGCTCTGTGCACCATGTAGTGATAATACCACGTGTACTGTAAGAACAGCATCATAAATAATACAAAATCATTTTGTCATGACTGAATTGTTGGTACAAGAAGATGCTGGAGGAGACTGTTGATAGTGAAGACAACATTAAATGCACAATATGTCATTTCTGCCGCAATAACAAGAGACGGAGTGTGATGACGATGTGAAGTAGCGTGGGATCATGGGAATTGTTGTCTTCATTGTTAAACAACCAGCTTCTCCTGGTTAGCATTACTCCAGTGTTTCATCGTTCAGCAGGTTTTTACCAGGAGCCAAATTATCTGCAGAGGTTTCTTCCTCTCCAGAACACACAGACCCGGTGATTAAAACAGGTAAAAAAAAGGTTGTGTGCCATCTTGGACAGCTAGGTACGGCAACCCCACTTGGACAAACCACATCGTGACAGTATGGGTGTGAATCGTGCAGCAGAGGTCAGGACTTCTTCCAAACTGTAGCACACCTGCCTGTTAAAGCACAAATGCCTCATTTTCTATTTCTACATGTTGAATAAAAAGATGCAGCGTGTGTGTGTGTGTGTGTGTGTGTGTGTGTGTGTGTGTGTGTGGAGGATTCTGTTGTTTAAAAGCAACTTCGATGGAACCGAAAGTAAAGTGACGAGTAATATAACACATCCGCTGATCTGTACCGTATCAGATTTTAAAGGAAAAGTCAGAGTTTTTGGCTGTAGTTTAGTTTTTTTGTACAACATTGAACACTTTCTCACCAGTTATTGCATCGGTGGAACAAAGATACGACACATATAGCGAAAGACTTCCCAGTTTCATTCAGACCAACAAATAAAAGATGCAATTAAGTCCACAAAGAATAGCCGGAGCTTTTACCTTGGATGTTTAAAGGCTGAATACACAGGGTGTAAATGGCACATTGTGATCAAAGAATAGTTCCTTTTTCTCTCTTTTCTGTAACTTTATTCGTCACTGACTCAGACAGTCTTGTTTACTTCGAGGTGCTATTCATGTCCTGTTCTGTTTTGTGCCATGCAAGAGAATGAAGCAATAAGCCATCTATTCACATTAGAAACTGCATTAAATGAAGGGCAAACTACTACATTGTTATATTCCTTCATCTTTTCAGTGTTGTGTGTCTGCGTGACGATGATGATGCACTGTTTTTCAGTTTACAAGACAAATAAACGCAAAAGAAAACACTAATAATATGCGCAGTTTTAATAACAGTAAAGAAAACAGAAAGCGTTCATACATTATTTGACGTGATGAAGCAGCTACTGAGTCTTGGCTGAGGACGTAATTAGCAGATTTGTTAATGTCTGTTTGGTTTGTCAAGGTGAGCCGAGTCAGGAAAGAGTCGTATAAGAGCAGAAGCCTCTAAAGTCGTGTGTACAGTCGTTTCTATGAGGCTCGACGGGGATGAATAGTTTGTTTGTTTGTTCACTGTACGCTGTACAGTGAACAAAAAATCATACCTGAGCTCACACACTCAGGTATACTTTCTCTCTCTCACACACACTCCAGCAGTAATTTCTTTAAATAAAACCAGAAAAAATGTTGTTTCGAGTGTTTCGTAAACAAAAAAAAACGTCACCTCTTGAAAATAAGCGGCATGAAAAGCTTTTTTTTGGTTTATAAATCAAAATCAAAATGGAAAATACTAAAGCACTGTCCTCCGAAGGTCCAGTTCTGTCATTTATTTTCATTTAAAGAATAAAGCACTCACTTCAACAGATTCTATAAAAAGAGCAAAACCAACAAAAAACTGATCCTACTATTATTATCCTACTATCGTGTAATCGAGCTCCACTGTTGTCCAAACAACAGTTAAAAACACGAACATGTGACAAGTTCCTTTATTACCATGAACATCAATCCCACAAACATCATCCTGCTGCTGTAAACATTCAATATGGCAACAGATGTTTATTAATCCCCGACTGGAAATAGTCCCCACCATTTACTCCAGTTTCAGTGGTGTGTAGCTGAGCCTTTTTATAAACATGAATCTATATATTTGTGATCCAAATTAAAGATTTATTTAAAGTCTACAGCAGAAACAAATGGGCCTGAGCCTGAGAGACACACGAGAAAGTATTGAGAGGTGGATTTATTGATAAATACAGAATAAAAACCAGCTTCATCCTTTAACTTCTGTACATTAAACATTATATAATGACCGGGTTTATAATTACCTAACTGCAATATCAAATCATAAGCCTGTAATTACTATTTTCTTTTCTTTTTGTATTGACAGACTACACAGAACAAGAATTAAATGAACAAAATCAGACTAAACAAAAATAAAATCTGATCTCTGAAAAATGAAGGTTGACACAAGCTCACGTACGCTCGACGCTCCTTCTGCTTGTGTCGTGTATTAAATGTTTGCACAGTAATTCTACAAGATATTCACCACCTGGGAGAGAAATACCTGCAGCATTTACACACACACACACACACACACACAGCTGAGTATGTGTGTGTGTGTGTGTGTGTGTGTGTGTGTGTGTGTGTGTGTGTGTGTGTGTGTGTGTGTGTGGTTTAGTCGAGCTGTTCTCACTTCAGGACCAGGATTACAGGAGGAACACGAGCAGCTTCACTGGACAAAGTGAAGCACTGAGAGACATGAAATTGTTTTCATTGTTCCTTTATTTATATATATTACATATAACATATTTATATGTTTAATAAATCTCTGTGTCTTTGTTTCAGTTATTTTATATTTTGCCTTTATTTGATTATGATTGTAGAGATGCAGAGACAAAGAAATCCAAATCAGTCTAAATTCAGCACAAACTTTAACTGAGTTTCCAGAATATCGGCACAAGAAAATTGGACTTTGGAGTCGGTTCATTGGAGATAAACAGCTGGTGATGTTTTTTTTCCAGCTGGGGCCGTTAAACCATCTCAGAAGAAGCGACAAGATGACATCATCAAAAAAGCAGCAGTCAAACCTCAAACGATGAAAAGTAAAACATGATGGAAATATAACATTTCGCTCCACAAAGATCTGATCTTTTTTGTCTCTTGCGTAGGTGGACGTCATGATTTAATCGCTGTATCTGTTTCCATTGCACTTTGTCGCATTTTGCTTTTTATCAATATGCAAACTTCAACTCAAAGGCCTTCAGCCTTTTAACCAGAACCAGGAAGAGTGAGCACGTTACACCAACTGTAGCTGCTCTACGCTGACTCCCAGTTACTTTTAGAATAGATTTAAAATTCTTTTAATGGTTTACAAAGCTCTAAATGGTTCAGCCCCAGTTTATATCACAGAGCTACTAAAACCATCCCGTTCCCTGAGATCCTCCGATACTCCTCCGCTGCTGCTGCTGCTCTCACAGTAAAACATCAGGGATGAAACTTTCTGGAAAAATGCTGGAACACAGAAATTAGACAGCAGAGATTAAAGAGGCCAAACTGGCCTTTAGTTATTGCACAAGTGCACTATGATCTTAATTTTAATGTGTTTTAATGTTTTGCTTTCTTATTTTTATTGTATTTGAATGTTTTTCTTATGTGTACAGATCCTTGAGTCACAACCACTGTATGAAAATGAAACTTTAAAGGATTTTTTGCTTGATTTGTTTGAATTTTTGGGGGGTTTGTGAATGGTTATGTGATATGCCGCCACTCGACTAACAGACACCCTGGAAATCAGTAATTATGAGCAGCTTGTCCTCATGTTGCCTCCCAGTGTTCGCTGCTTCCAAACACTTACATCATCGTTCAGTTATCTTTGTCTCATAATCTAATGCGTACACCGACTGTACGGAAGTTAAATGCCCGCTTGAAAATGAAAGACACCTGTTCTTTTTTTTTTTTTTCTTTATTCTGATTTGAGCTTGATTGGGCATAAAAATAACATCACAAAGAAAAGTAATTAACTCTCGACCTTGATAACTGAAAAAAAAACAGAAACAGCAACAAAAAAATCTCATCACATGATCCATTTAGTAGCTTTTCTTTCAGTCGCATTGCATGATCTTTATTTGCATACTGAGTTTCTCCAGTTGTCGTGGAAATGCAGATTGTTTTCTAACCTTCACCTGCACGGATGGAAGTGATAAATAATCAAAACTCTCCAGAAAAGTTAAATAGATCTTGTAACTGAATTTATTTATTGGATTTAATTCAACTTGGCATCATTAATCTTCCATCCAGTGTTTCAGTTTCTAATTATAAATCGTGCTGAACAAGAAAATTCTTGGCTCTGTTGTGATATCAAACATGGATTCCAGCAGAGGTTCAGCCGGGTCATGTTTTAATAACCGAGTACTTTGTTAAGTAGAATGGTTAATACAAGTACCACCTGAGTGCCTCTCGATCACCATTCATTCATGCTTCTTAGTACTATTACAAAACAGTGACAAGAAAAAGTGCTGCACTTGATCAAAATGGGACCTGTTGAGCGCCCCGTGTAGCCAAATGGTTACTTTGCATGCGACATAACTGCGACCTTTGTTGCATGTCATGCCCATCTCACTCTCCCCCCTGTTTCCTGTCTGTCTCCTCACTGCCCACTATCCAATAAAAAGGCTAAAAAAAATTTTAAAAAAAGAATGAAAAGCGAACTGCAATTTGTCAACAATCCTCAATCTATGCTCAGTTCTGGAAGATTATTACTTTATTAAGTAAGACTGTATTGAATAAAACTTTGTTTGATTGTTGTAGAAATGTCTCCTCACTGAATATCCAGATGAAGCCTTAATGTTGGAGGTCGTGGCAAACAGATCAGCAACAGTAATCAGTGACAGAGTGACAACAACATGCAGGAACACAACTGACCGAGGTAAGAAAGAGGACGTTTATTTGTGATTTATTCCGACATATGAATGTCAAATGATTTCACCTGAGTAGATAAAAAGGAGCAAATGTGAGGAACCACAGAGCAGCAACTTTAACTAGTTCGTTATGGATTCGTAAAAATACTGAATTATACAGTAAATGTTTTGTAAAAACCAAAACAATGAGCTGAAAGACGCTAAAAGGCTCCATACATCTACAGAGATGTAACCACAGGTGACTCCTTTCATGTTGCCATTTAATCCATTCTTGATGTAAAAAATTTAATTAGCACAGGTTTCATTTCAAAATATATATTTAATTGTAAAAGCTTGTTTTCATTTTTAATATATTGTGGAAAAGTATTTAAGAAGCTTCATACACAGACATCTAGGTTGTTATTTAGATATCAGTCACAGAAAACAACACAGTAGGTCACAATAAACCTTATAAATGGAACAATTTCAGATATTGTTATTGTTATTCTGTATTTCGTTAATGAATTTATTGATTTAACATGGAGTCATCCATGGATTGAGTTTCCTTAAAAGCCCTCACTTCCCATAAATAACTTCTTTTTTTTAATTATTATAACTGATAAATAGACTAAAAAGGATTTTTCAGTGGTGACCTTGAAATGAACATTTTAAAGACTGAGCCGGATCCTTGTTAAGAAACATTTGTACAATTACTGTGTGACAAATATAACATTTTTATCTAGTATTGTACTAATCTACAAAAGTAGTTAATGATGCATTTGGCACATAACAGAATACTGACTGACAAATCCTCTCAGGAAGCCTTTACAGTGTAAACCGCAGCAAACCTGATGTACCAAAAATCAATATAGCAGTGAATAGTTTCTCAGACACTAAATTTCAGTTAATTTTTGTTAATGGAGACCTTGGCTTTGCTGCACCGGAACACATTTTCAGAGACGTTTATTAAAGACAAACCAATCTACCGTCTCCTTCCTGAACACACAGAGGATTCAGTCTCACACTGGCTCCGTCAGTGCTGATGGAGGTTTAAAACGGGGGTTTGCTGCCCTCTGATGGACGTCTGGAGAGCTACGCTTTCTGTCTAAAGCCTGTTGCCTGGGTAGGACTAGACGGGGGTGCAGTACATGCTAGAGATGCATTGATACTGATATCGGATATCAGTCCAGTACTGACTCAAATAGCTGGATGATGATGGGCCGATCTGGTATCAGATATCGTTATTTTGATAAATAACAATTCTGTAAATTTATATCTATGCATTTGTTTATTACATTTTGTTTTACAAAGGTAGGAAAGCAATGTTTAAGTGAAGCCTTATTTTTCTTACACATGAAAGAATGATCCCAGTATCTTCCACACAGTGAGACGTACAGCTTATTGATTAAACACTGGTATCAGATCGGTGCATCCCTGCTTTGCCTGGAAACTCTAAACAGCAAATTACTGTCCAGGACCAGAGGTGACACATTCAACTAACTATATTACATTATTGTATTCAGTTTTTTGTCATCTGTGTGCTCTTATCCTTCATTCAAGGTGAAAGTCTCCTTTTTAAGTGAGACTTGTCCAAAAAAAAAGGGTGTTACAATACAACAATCAATACAATATAAATATACAAAAAGAAAACTCACATATTGCACAATCACGGGTTTTACTGCAAGAACAAACAAGAACCAAGTATTATGAGCTTGATGTAGTTAAAGTATTGCAGTAAAAGTACATAAGTATTATGAGCTTGATGTAGTTGAAGTATTGCAGTAAAAGTACATAAGTATTATGAGCTTGATGTAGTTGAAGTATTGCAGTAAAAGTACATAAGTATTATGAGCTTGATGTAGTTAAAGTATTGCAGTAAAAGTACATAAGTATTATGAGCTTGATGTAGTTAAAGTATTGCAGTAAAAGTAGTGGTTTGGTCCCTCTGACTGATATATTATTATATATGACATCATTAGATTATTAATAGTGAAGCATCAGTGTTAGAGCAGCATGTTACTGTTGTAGCTGCTGGAGGTGGAGCTAGTTTACACTACTTTATATACAGTTAGCTAGTTTAGTCCAGTGGTTCCCAACCTAGGGGTCGGGCCCCTCCAAAGGGTCAGCAGATAAATCTGAGGGGTGGTGAGATGATTAATGGGAGAGGAAAGAAGAAAAAACAAAGTTCTGATACACAAATCTGTTTTCAGTTTTTGGACTTTTTCTCTAATCTTTGATTTTTGCTGAAATATTGGATCATTTGAACATTTATTGAAATGAAAGCGTGTGAGAAGTTTAGAGGGAAAAATCACTATTTGGTGGAGCTGTTAACAACTCATAGACATGTGAAATGTGACCCCGACTACACACTGCTTTTTGTAAAAAGGTTGGAAACCACTGGTTTCATCTTTAACAATGTGTTGTATTTTAAAAGCTTGTTATATTATCCATTGTGTCAAATCTTCATCTGAAAAGTAACTAAAGCTGTCAAATAAATGTAGTGGAGTAGAAAGTACAATATTTCCCTCTGAAATGTAGTGGAGTGGAAGTATAAAGTACAAGTACCTCAAAACTGTACTTAAGTCCAGTACTTGAGTAAATGTACTTTAGGATCCTCAGACAGTATCAGTGCTGCAGTGACACCTGGTGGAGAAACTGTGGTATTGTTACACAAACAGTAAACCCACCATGTGTTCACAGTATGTCATGAATCATTAGACAAACACTTACAGATATCATTTTTTAGATATTTATTTGATATTTATCTATCTAACAAGAGGCAGTTCAACACATTTTTTACTTATTTTCACTGTAAGATTTAATCCCTTTATCCTGCAGCTGTAACGTGGAACAAACTCGTCACGTCAGAGCACATATTCAACATGGCCTTGAAAAGGTGTTTTTTTCAGTAATGTATAAGCTGATATACACAATGAAGGGGGCATGCTGACCGTCCTACCTCACCACTGTAAGTATTGTATACTGTATAATTGCTGGCATGCATGTATTTGTCATATTGTTTGTTATATGTGGAGGAACATAATGGAAATAAGCCTTTTTTGTGATTTAATCCTCAGTGATTGTAACCGTATTAAATCTGTATGTTCTAGATCATCAAATAAATTCATTCATTCATTCATTTACTGTATACATTTAATACATTTAAAAATTGATACTTTAGAAATAAAATTTAATAAATCTATTATATTAAATATGATTCTATTTATTTATTCTGACTTTAGATGAGTTAATAATTTATACATTTGTTTTATATATTTATGGTAGAAAGGTTTTGTATCTGCATTAGCAGTAGTATAGTAGGGAAAATATTATCTGATTTCCAGACTTCATACTGTATTTTGTCATTTGTAGCCTGAAAAAAAAACTCTATCAGAAGATTATTGTTCGTTATAGAATTGAACCAGTTTAACCAGGTCTTTGTGTTTCTTGTTTCACAGGAAACTGATGCTTTTCATTCACATCTGGAGGTCAAATATTACCCTCTTTTTTTTAATTTAAAATGTACTTTCATAACAGTTTTGAGATAAAGATTTTACAAACCTGAGTCTACTGTTCTAACATCAGAAAAATGACAATAATTATAATTATCTCTCCCATTAAATACAACAGATATACTGTGTATGAGTCTTACCTGCAGCACAATGAGAGAGAAAGAGAGAGAGTGACACATATGGAGACTGTCTCCATCAGCTCTAATGCAAAGTTCTGGTTAAACATTGGCCCAAAGTTTGCCTTCCGCCTTCTGTTGTTTTTACACTAAAGGTCCGGCAATTGTTGCAGGCATTATTGACTTAGTAATTAAAGTATTTTAACGTGGGGATTCTGTAATCATTACATATGCCACCATCTGTCCCTGCGCCGCTGCATGAGCACCTGAAATGGATTTTTCCCCCTGAGTAGATAACGTATAAAAACCAATCAAGAAGGGAGGAGGAGGGAGGACGGCGTCACAGCCATTCATCTACAACAGTCTGACTGATGCCTCTTTGTATTTGTCTTTATTGAGTTTTCATTAAATGTTTAGCAGCAGACTCTCATTTTCATCGACTTCTGCTACGATGGGGTTCCTCCCTGAACACAAGCAGAGAGACAGTCTGGAAAAACCTGCAATAAAATAGTATTTCGTATGATTTATTCAATATTTTAATCACAACAATAACTTTATTTATTATGTTTATTTAATTAGAGGTGTTTAGACTTTTTTCTCTCTAAATGCACTTTAATGCACTGTGCTGCTAACTTTTTGTCTTGGGATTTATATGTTTTTATCATTTTTTTAAAGGGATTTTTTTAGATATATAGTAAATCTTTATCCTTTCCTTTATTGCAGTGCTGCTGAGGAACAGCATTTTGTTTTTTATGTGTGTGCAAATACACAAGAAAATCACTATAAACTAAATCTTGAATCTGAATCTTTGAAATTAATAATTTAATTTTTGTTTATGCTGTTGAAAATCTCACATGGGATTACAGTGAGGATTACATTATGACACACAGTAATACTATATAAATAAAGACCTCTGGTTCTTGAACAAAAGAAAAGATGGTATGTTTTATCATTTACATGTAAAAAGAATAAAGACTGTCAATATATAGATGTACAACATATTTTGTCTGTATGTACATAATCTAACAATGTAAAAATGTCCTGACCAAAAGGTAACAATTATTCTTTATTTATTTAACTAAATAAGTCCTTTCTCAGATATAAAGGACAGTATAAAACAAAATGCATTTCATCTTCTATTTCTTTTCAGCTCCAGATCATCTGGTTCATCAATAATAATATAATGTCTGACTTTGTCATTATTAGGAAATTGCGGAGCCTTAAAATAAATTATTACGACAAGTGTCAAATTTATGCTTCAAATGCTTTTTTTTTTAATCCTCACAGGAATACAATTATTGGTGAAACGGTTGTATAAAAGTACATATATAATTTCAAGAGGTAAGCAAATATAAAGGTAATCCTGGTGTGGTGAGGACGAATTGTGCAGTAATCAAAGGAGGCTGCTGTTTTTAAAAAAAATCTAGTCAAAGAATTCTGACTTTTGTTTTTCTGATGTAACTCTGTTGAGTTGAAGTTTTTTGTAAAGATTTATATAAAAAACAAGGCACCTCAGACAGAGAAGCAGCTGTATTCTTACAGTAGTTACAGGATGTAATCGGCATCTTTTGATGAATTTGAGGAACTACATCATGATCTGTTATATGATCATGTTGGTTGCTGGAGTCACTTAATGTCTTGTAAATAAATACATTTTAAAAAAATCAAGATAATAAAGACAATTGAGTTCAGTAAAAAAAACATTAAAAATCTCTCATTTCCTGACAGATAAAGGTTTTGAGTTTTTTACTGTAGTGTGTTTTGTCAACGGAAATACAAACTGTCGCTTTTCTCTTTTGATCTTATGGTTTTATTGCGTCCCATCTGGTTCAGGACTTTGAGTGGACAAACTCAAGAGGAGGCATGTTTTACTGAGGTCACCATGGTGTGATATTAACAGCTTACTCACAGACATCATCCCTCCCTCCCTCCCTCCCTCCCTCTCCGTTGGTCTCTCTTTGTTGGCTCTCGTAACATTTTGGTAAACACTTTTATCGCCTTCCATTGTGCCGCGGAGAAACCAAATAATTGCAAATAAAAAGCTCCCAGCTTTGATCCACAGTCTTCAATTGTGTTTCCGTCCTGTAATCTCCCAGTTCAGCCATTAAAGAGTCATGTGTTCTGCTGTTTGACACCAGGTCTTTGAATCAGAGGAGATAAGGATTCTATTGGGGTCTATTATTGACTGTAAGTCAATGTGCTGCAGAGTCGGACAAAAGCAGAACACCAACTGTTCCCTGTTCTGCTCTGTTCAGTATCTCCATTATTACAGTAAGTGAATCAATGGACAGAAAAGCAGCTAAAAGAAAAACATAGTAATGACTTGTAGTTTTGGAAATGTGTCGTCATCATGCTAAACCTTTATTGCACATGTACCCTGCGTCGGAGCTGCAGCTGCTACTGGAGCAGTTTTTTTGATACTGTTGGAACAAAATGTGCAGGACTGACATCAGGGCTACAACCAATTCTTAATTATAATTGATGTATTGTAGTGTAACAAGTCCCTAAAAAAATGTGAAAATTGTGAAAAACGCCTGACAGAAGTTGCCAGAGTCCAAGGTGACATCTTCAAATCACTTGTTTTGTCAAACCAACAGTTCAAAACCAACAATATTACATTTACAATCACATAAAATAGAGTAAAGAAGCTGGAACCTGCAAATGTTTTGTATTTTTATGGCTCTTCTGGATGGAAATGTTGGTCTACCACTTTAGTCAAGACTGAAATATTTCAAACTACTATTGGTTGTATTGCCATGAAAGTATCTGACTAACCGTCCAGCAGCAAGTTGTGAAATGTCTTGACGACTATCTGACGGATTGCCATGAAGTTGGCTTCAGATATTCAAGATTCCCGATGGAGACATCCTAATGATGCAGTGATCCTCTGACTTTTCTTCTAGTGTCAACTGCATGTCAAACATTTTTCTTATTCAGTGAAATATCTCAACATCTGTCACATGGATGTACAGACATTCCTGCTCCCCAGAGGATGAATCCTGCTGGTGTTCACATGATTGTTCATCTAGTGCCACTATCAGGTTGACAATTTTAGTTTCTGTTGAGACATTTCAACAACTATAGGATGGATTGTTGTGATATTTGATACCTTCATGTCTCTTTCAGGATAAAATGTAATAACTTTGGTTATTTTCAGACCTTTACTCTTCTTTTTATTTCTATTTCTACGTTTTATGTTTTTATGCTGCAACAAGAATTTCCTCTGTGATCTGAACTGAACGATTCTTGTTTTTCAAATTAATTTATTGTCTATCAATTGACTAAAGGATGAATCAGCTGTTTCAGCTTGAATTGAGTCTTAACTAAAACCAAAACCTGTAGTCAGCCGTAGTCATCAAGACTACGAGAGCAGAGCTTTTTTAATATACCAATTAAAGAAGGGAAGGACGTAAACAAGCCCTCTAAGACAATAAAAATAGTTTTCATTACCAAACACAAACTGTGTGTTTTAGTTAGTGACAGCCGGTGGCTCTAAAAGAATCTGAGTGATCATTGTCTGACATCTTGCAGCAGTGATAACAGCCGTTCTAAATTTCTAAGTCTTTACATCACCAGACTAATGAATAAATGCCAGAGCAGAGAAAGTGTCCGGCTGTTTTCCACTTGTTGCGCAGTCAGTGAAAAGCACGTCAGTCTGACAAAAAAAATACTTTATTTACAACAACTCACACACAGAGGAAATGGAAGCCCTCAGGCATCATGTACTGCAGGAACAAAAGCAGTTTGTCATCGTTTCCAAATTGGGGAAAATTACAGAAGTGGACATAGAAGAAGTAATAATATATATTTTCATACAAATAAATCTCTTTCTATCTGAAATATATTAGTTTGGTTACTGTTCCCTTTTCATAAATAAATATTATAAGGTGTATAGACGTACAAGAAGGTCTTCTCCAGTAAAAATGTTTTTCTATGCTGATGGATAAAGTGTCCTGGTGGCTTCCCAAGCTAACGCTCATGTTGTACCTACAGTTTGGACGTCCAGGGTTTGACTTTAGTGTCTTTGTCACATGTCGTTCATCTCACTTTCTCCGCTGTGCACACGCATACTTTCTGGATCTGGGCTGCTCTGATGGGAGCTGGACTCTGAACGTCAGGACCATTCTCCGGCAGAAGTTTGCGTTTTCATCGTCATTGTACTCCTCCTGCGCCCATGAAGACGGTATTGATGGGAGGCAGCGAGGACACCAGCTCCTGCACGTCTGAAGATGACGGCACACGTTGCTGGGAGAGCAGCGCGTCCTGAGAGGTGAACGGAGAGGGAACGCCGTACATGCAGGGAGCAGATCCTGCCGAGGGAAGGGAATGATCTGTGGAGGAGACAACAGAAACGTAAAAGATTTTAATTGTAGTTTTGTAAGTATTTTTTGAGAAATGTACAATGCAGCACAAAGTCAAGACATGCGTTTTTGTCTGTACAAAAGTAAAACAATCCTGAAACTCCCCACATCAGATCCTTGTTATTTCCGTCTACGTCATCTTTATGTTTACCTGCTCCGGTTTCGGCCTCGGTGAAGTACGCTCCTGTCTTCCTTCCCGGTTCGTCCAGGATGTTGAGCGGATCGTGGACTTCGGAGTACGTTGGAGGGAACGGGCGGAGACTGCCGACGCTGCTGATGACAGATACGTGCTGGTCAACCAGTGATGTCATCCGTTGGCTGTCCAGGTAACTGCTGTTGCCATAGTAACCTAACACAAGAGGAACGTTTGACATTGCATTTCCTGTTTTTTCCAAGAACTACGTTTATAATTATAACGTCATTTTGTTTGTTCACATATAGCTGAGAACTGGATGTTTGCCTTCAGTTATCATTCATTTATTATTAGTTTTTTGCAAGTAATTAAATGTGTTTTCACCACAAAAAACACAATAATAGCGGTTCATCAGCCATGAAAGCATCTCCTCATGTCTCCCGGGTAAAATAGTCAAAGTCAAAGGAAGTGATGTATTTTATGTTCTTTAAAAACATATAAAAGTTTAAAGTTGATATCATCTCACTGACTTGAAAAATTTAAGGCTTTAACAGAGTTTGACTCCGTGTGCAGACAACAAACTGTAAGTCCCTAAATTTCAATTGATGTTAAAAAATAACTGTCTGGTTGCATTGCTGCAACACAACACAGTAAAACAGTTGCAGTCGCGGGCAGCAATGCAACTTACAGCAACGGTTCTCAGTGTGTTTCACACACAGATGTCTGCAAGACACACAATGAGTTATTCCTGATGAACATGCGCTGAGTCAGGTTCCCTTTTGATTGATTAATTATTAGATTTTCACTTAGAAAAATCAAAAGAATCATACATATTAGGACGCAGAGCTCCCTAACTCTTCATTTTACCCTTAATAATTTTTATAATATTAAAAAATTAAATATATATTCTGTATCTGTTTGTTCCAACACTTAATTAAGTCAGTGTAAGTTTTACACCGAGTAAAATATTTAAACCCAAGTCAGCAGGACCGCACAGTTAAATGAAATGAAATATTCAAGCTGTTCTGTGCATTTTATTTACATGTATTTCTCTGTAATGCAAACAGGCATGTTTCATATCTTTAAAATGTCTGAGATCTTGAGCAGAATATAATTTAAAATAAAGTTCTGAGGGTTTGAAACATGTTTGTATCTGCGTTGCAAGTTTATAAAGATGGACCCAAAGTCTGAGTGACTTATTTTCAAAGTCAAACAAGTCAAAACATTTTCTTACCACTGTGTCCTGCAGCTGAGTACGTCTGTCCCTGACACCCACCGCCGGAAGGGTTCAGCCCGGCCCCCACAAAGCTGAACCCTTCTGCTGAGTCCAGTATCTGGGCTGCTGTCGGAGCATCCAGCCCCTGTTCAGTCTGGACCGGATCCGTGCCTGAGCTGTAGCTGGATGTGGGTCGGACTGCAGAAGCATAAGGTGTCAGGGAGCAGTTGGTGCTGTTGGATGAGTGATGGTGGGACGATGGATGATGATGACTGTAGAACACGTCTTTAGTCAGGTGCTGGTCATTGAAGGAGGGGAACCGGGAGAGGTGGTAGGCCAGGGACGAGGTCTGAACCGAAGCTAGACACTGACTCTGAGGCTGAGGCCTGGACACAAATGACACAAATCTTCAGACAAAATAAACCAGACAAGCACAGATCAACACTAATGAGCGAAGAGTGATAAGTGAAGAAGCTAAATGCCCAATGCTATTTTTGCTACAAAAAAATCTCATACAGACATTCTGTATATGAGAACAGCTTCTGAAGATGTGGTGTGAACTGCAGAGAGATTTGAACTTGTACAGTAATTTGTTTTGCACTGATACCTGAACTCAACCAGCATCAATGGAAGAAATGTTTTATATGTGCTTGAATGAGCTTGGATGGGACTGAAGGGCTCAGTGACCAGCGCTGGATTTGCTGATGACATAACATCAAGCAGTTAGTTTTATTGCTGGAGGAAGAGCTGCAGCGATTAGTCGATTAATCGATCGAAAATTAATCAAAACTATTTTGATAATTGAATATTTATTTAAGTCAGTTAATACTGAAATCTAATATTCAGTTGCTGCAGCTTTTTAATGTGAGAATTTGAAGCTATTTTCTGACATTTTATAGACAAAACAATTAATTGAGAAAATAATTAATAATGATTAATTGACTGTATCATTGTTAGTTGCAGGCGTTGCTGCATGTTTTAAAAAAATCTTCTTTTTTTCAGAAAAAAAAGCAAGCACTCTGTTGGAAATTTCATTCTGGTCAAGGTGGAACACAGTTTTTACAACAATACACAGAAATTCCTCAATATGGCCACATGTATAGTTTATAAAAAAGTGCAAAAGACCGAAGAAACATGGAGGCTGACTGGTGGTCCAGCTGGCAACAAGATTTTTGTTTTTTAAGGGCAAACTGAGTATCAGTTTTGTATGAATACGATTAAAAGTTGCACTTTTTGTTGTAATACCACCACATGGCCAGTGGAGACAATATTTCATAACTTTATTAAAGTTTCCCTCCACTCAAAAATATGTTTTTCTTCTTGTTCGTTCAGTTGGATGTTTGAGCTTCTCTGTGCAGAATGATGTGCTGTTTGTTTCCACATTTATCTGCTGAAAGTGGAAAGTTTCTCTGAGCTCATTGAAAACCCAATTTTAAAGGGTCAGACTACCAGCATGATTTGTAACATCACGACTAGTTTGGAGCCAATTTTTAATGAGGGAGAAAGTGTAGATGTAATTTTAAGGATTTTAACATGGCGATTACAGTTTTTTATATCAGACACACAATATTGTTCCAAACAGTCTTTTTTATACATGTCTGGAGGTGATCTTTAACTCCTTTAATGAAGATTGTTTGTGATTTATGATATCAGAGGAAACTTGAGATAAAAAGGAATACAAAAACAAGAAAACAGATTTTTAAAAACATTTGAATTAACTAGAGATTTACGCCTACAAATTAGATAAAAATACAACTAATAGTAATCATTATCTCCACCCTGAATATCTTGATATACATAAAATCAAATAAATATGTATTTAGAGTCAGATCAGGGTAAGAGTTTCCCATCAATTAGAGATTGATAATTATGATTAACAATATATCTTTATCCTGTCAAACTCCTCATTATATTCATCATATAGTATCAAAGGTAAATAACACTGACTAAACCTTAACAAGTCTAAAGTGAAGCTGACCTGAGTGCAGGCTGGTAGACGGAGGTCGAGGAGCCGCTGGCTGGAGGGAAGTAACCGGAGCTGGTCTGAGGTAAGCAGTGGTACAGGGTCTCCGGGTAGGAAGCGCAGGGGCTGGGCTGCGTCATGGCGCTGAGAGAGGAGAGGCAGGAGGAAGAGGAGGAGGAGCAGGACAAGGAGGAAGAAGAGGAAGACGTCAGGGGTCTCCCCGCCATCGGCCCCTGGTTGATGACGGAGCCTCGGTGCACCAACGCTGCCGGAGAGATGGGGGGCGTCATGAGGGGGGCGCTGACCTGAGAGAAGTCCATCTGACCACCTGTGTGGGAGGATGAAGAATACATCTGTATTTTATTTAAATAAATTATGGTTCCGTTTGTGGTAGAAAGAACATGTAAAAGTTGATATGTTGAACTTGTTAGCAAACAGTTGCTTATTTCCACATCCAGCAGTTACGGAGCAACATTATCATTCGTGTGGAGTCGTGTTTCTGTCCACCTGGTGAATGTAAGTCCAATATTCACTCTCTTTTAGCTCAGTTTTTGCTCTCTACCAACTCCTGAGGGAAATATTTGGCTCTTAAATGCTCCACTATGTTCACCAGCTAGTCTACAGCTAACTGTGTCTGTTTGCCGTTTGGTTGCTGAGCAGGTAGTGTACAGCGGCTTTTTAGAGCTTTTTCTCTGAAAACAGCTGCCTGCTGCGGCCCAAAACGACGCTATGAGAGCGCTGAGAGTGAACCAGAACAGTAAAGTCGCAGCCGGACAGATAAACAATGAGCTGAAACTCACTATAAAGCTCCGTAAAGCCGAGAGGAGCTGCAGAGTCACTGATAATTCTCTGTATGTTCATCACTACGAGCAACACCTCTGACACTATACACTGTCATTTGATGCATTGTTATTGTTACTTTGAGATTGTCATGAAATCAAATCCCATTTTTGATACTATTAACGGTCACTACATATTTACATTCAGTAATTACCTCTCTATAAAGTAGTTTTCCTTGTTCGCGGCAGGTTAAATTGCCTTCACATGCACAGAGGATTCACATAAAACAATGCTGTTTGTAATCCAGTCTGTAATCTTATAAATATTCACTGTTCGCAGCATGATATCAGATTACAGCTGCTCATCTCATGATGGAAAAAGGCCTCGTATTGACAGACTTCTTTATTAAAATAATGTGAGTTTGTTTGGCTGCGCTATAAACAGATACATCAGTCTTTGTTTTCTGACAAAGTAGCTGCTCAAGGTGTTTGCTGCAGTGTTAAACTGCACTTGCTGTTACCTCCAGTAACCACAGGTGTCACCAAATCAACCAGCACTGAAATCTTAAGGATTATAACTTTAAGTTTAGAGAAAATCATCAATCAATCAATCATTTTCATAGTCAAAAAGATCTATTATCATATCTCATATCAGAAAAAAGGCTACAAATCTGATACCAAATAAAAGCTGCTGCTGGAGTGTTGTTGTATAAAAAATCGATGTCAAAAGCATAACAACACACAATATCTATATTTATACACAATATATATACTTTATATGATTAAAGTGTTTATGATGCAACATTATGTTTGTTTTTCGTGTTTTTTCTGACCTGAAACTGTGAACCCAACAGAATCCGTCCCCTGGTAGACGACAGTGCTCGTCTCCAGACCTTGCTGCTGATTGGTGGAGAGAGACATGTAGGCGTGTTCTACCAAAGACTCATTCTTCACTGATTGGTCAATGGCAGCACTGGCCTTGTTGCGATTGGCTAGGAAGCAGGAACTGGGAGAGGCCATGAACGCTGCTTTACTGGCGTCTGAAAATGAGAAAATAAATTACATTAACAATAAAACTCAAGTTTTGTTGATGTTGATTTATTATTGAATTGTAGGAGCCTTTATATTGTTCTATATGTGTCTGTATGTGTCCAGTTATAACGCACCCGAATGTATCCACCTCTAAATCAAAATTAAACTTCCTGTTTTGATTGATGCATTTTTTGTGCAGCACTTTAATTTCCTTTATTTATTTTACTGTATTTCTTTTTATTCTACTTTACTTGGTTCTATTTCCTTCTTCATTTTGTAATTAAATGTGGTTTTAATGCATTTAGCTGTTGAATTGACTATTTTTAAAAGGTGCTGAGTAAATAAACTTCCCTTGAAACCAAACTGAGCAATTTTACTGTGATGTGGACTAAGAATAAACATTTATAAATGTAGCTGTGCTTTCACTGTATGTGTACTTTTAATGTAATAATTTAATTTGTCAAACATGTATATTTTATCATTTATATCATCCACATGTTACTTCAATTTAATCTTTGCATTTTCTTGGTTTTATGTCATCTTATAAAGAACTTTGTAACTTGTTTTTTAGAAATCCTTCAAATGTATTAATGTGGGTAAAAGGACAGATTTTTATTTACTTTGTTTGTTTATTTATGGGGACAATACACATTAATTAACAATCAGTGTACCTGTGGTCCCATTTCTCTTAACTGCGTCTTTGATTATGACATGGAGACTATATGGAGTAAACAACAGATCTGCTGTAGGTGTGAGTCAACTTTTACCATCAGCTGGATGTACGTCAGCAGCTGTGTGAGTGTTTGTTGTGATGCCTGATACCTGCATTCTTCATGTATTTGTCCAGGAGGTTCTGTAGGTCCTGCTCCTTGTCGTTGTTAAACTGAGTTTCCAGAGCCAACAGGATATATTCATCTAACAGCATCCTGATCACATGGAAGGAACCTGTCAAACGCCGAAACACAAAAGTCAAGAATTGTCCCTTAAAAGTGTGACGATTCCTGTGTATCTACTGTTTGACCTTTAGGATCAAGCTGCTCTTTGTTTGACCTGCAGGGTTGCAGGTTTAAAACCTTCTGTGTTTGAGCTGCTGGGAACTTCAGAGACCAAATGGTCAGTGTTTATTCATGTACACGTACTCTGTGTGCGTGTGTTTGAACAGAGAGCACGCGACCCGCAGATAAGACTTTGTTTAATCAAGGTGAGTCTGGCCATTACAATTTATGGCGCTATTGTAGCAATCTGCTCCAAGCTGGCTTAGTATTAGACACAGTGTGTGTGTGTGTGTGTGTGTGTGTGTGTGTGTGTGTGTGTGTGTGTGTGTGTGTGTGGTCAACACTGTAGACTGAGTGATGGAGATGAGAGAAGTGAAAAATAATTTAGCTAAATGATTTTTATTTATTTTTTTTTACCTTTTTGATTACAAAAAAAGACCAAATACAAACAGCACAAATACACAACACAAGGACAGTACACCAGAGGTTACAGACACAAAGATATAAATATAATTTACTTGCTTAGTAGATCATTGCATCACTAATCCCTCTTAACAGGACTTCTCTGTTCTACATACAGAGTTCAGGTTTCTATTCATTGTATTGCCTTTATGTCTTAAACAGTCTCTTAAACTAAATGTCTGTTATTTATATATCTTTTATAAGTGTCCACAGTCCATTTAAACCAGCCGATATTGACTACTGGGCTAATGTGTGGAACATGTCAAATGTGCTCCGTCCACTCGCCGTCCCCACAGTTCCAGTTTGGCTTTGAATGCAGACACTTTATCTGCCAACTTGTAGACAGTTGTCATTCTCCCCTGAGGTGAGAAATAGAGTTCATTGAGCAGGTTGAAGATGTCACACAGGTATGTGTCGTCACTGAAGTGTGCTACCAGCAGTGACTTTATTTCTGAAAGAAAGCGGCTCTCTTAGCTCTGGCAGGAATCTCCCCCCTTGATAGACACCTGACTTCAGTGTGTAATAGGCGTTTGTGCTCTGTGTCCATTTCCTCACAAAGCTGCTCAAATAGATGTGAGTTTAGGGCATGCGCTTTGATGTGATTGATAAGTTTAATAACGTCACTCAATTCACTGTTAAGATCAGGTGACATTTTTGGGCTAGCCAGCGTTTCTCTGCGAGTGTGTAGACGAGCATAGCTGCAGCCTCGTCTGTGCATATTCCAACACAGAATGACCAGTCTGTGTAGTCATTCAAAGACTTGAAGAGTTCTCCTCCAGTTGTGTTACTTGGTAGTGAGAGGGCACACAACATATCCTCATCATCTTTAAATATATATCACACATAAACCAGCAGTATTGCCTTGTTGTTGACATCTGTATACCATAGTCACACACAAAGCTGTTCCAACAACTGTGCTTCGACGTCCTCCTCTATTTCATCAACTCTCCTTCAGACTGTGGCAGCTGAAAGAGGAGCATGTGCCATCTTGTTAGCTGCAGCTTCTCCCAACAGTTCATGGTGCATGTCCTTGGCAGCAGGCAGAATCAATTCTTCTCCAATAGTGAAAGGTTTCTAAGCCTCATGGCTAAGTACGATGCTCTCAGAGCAGCAGCATTTGTAGAGGTGGCGGCTCTCGACACCCGCTTCTGTCTCGCTTGCTCGCGTTTTTTTTTTTCGCTCAAAGAACTCAATGGGTTTTTTCTTTAAGCAAAGGGTGCTTGGACTCAAGGTGTCAAAGCAGTTTTGAGGGCTTCATTGTCTCAATGGACAGCTTGTCTCCACATATCACACACCAGTCGCCATGAAGCAATATTTTACATATGACGCATCATATTTCCTTTAGCAACATAAAATGTGTAATATGTTTGTAATTGTAGAATGTAGACTCACAAATTCCCTGAAATATTCCCTCAATGGTAGTGACAGTCCTGTATAGTTTATTAAATATAAAATGCGTACCCTGAAAGTTAACTTATTTTATTTTATGAAATCAATAAAACATAGTTTGTCCAAGTGTTTTGTAAATATATACTGAACCATTGTTACATCTTTAGCAGGGTTTTGAAGAATAACTTTTCCCTCAGTGTCATGTTAAATGTGTTTCTTTTCAATAAAGTTTTATTGCAGTAGAGTGAGTTTATGTTGTGCAGAAATTGAAGCTATTTCTAAGCTTGTGTTGATATTTTCTCACCAAAGCTGGAGGCGTTGTTGAGTGTGAGGTTGTGCATCACTCTGGCGCCGAAGAAACTCCACCTGAGCAGGAAGTCCTGAGCTCGCTTCTTCACCGACCGACCGCTCTGCTTACCGGGCTGACCGGAGACAGAGAAGAAAATCGGTTGATTGCACAAGATGACATTCAGAGAATCATCTAGTGAGTCCATCCATCCACACACACTTGCACACTAAACACATCTAAGAGTAAACAGCTGCTACCTTGATGACTTTATGCTCCACGACAGAGTCCAACCACTCGATGAAGGACTCCACCGTGGCGTTCTTCCTCAGCAGCTCTTTCAGCTCCCGGAAGACGGTGATGGAGTCATCTGGACGAGACAAGAAGCTACATCATTAACACAAAACTCCTTTTATAATCTCAGGTATGATGATGAAATAATATTCAATCTCCATCACGTCGCTTTGAGGAAATATGAGTTGGATTTTAAGCAGCTGTCTTACACTCAGAGTAGATGTCTTGGTCCTGGTCGCCTGTCGCAGTGATGCTGAGTAAAGGCTGTGAGCTGATGCTGCTGAGATCTACGTTGTCGATATCCAACACCATGTTGGTGACCACGGCCTGGTCAAACAGCGCTGGACGAGCTATCTGCAATGATGAGAGGATTAAAAAAAAGAGAAAGAAATCATATTTTTGACACTGAATCATCTTTAATATACACAAGCTATCATAGAGCAGACGTAGTACCTGTGCCAGGTGTAAGAACGAGGTCTGTCTCTTCAGGGAGGAGACGAAGCGGCGTGCAATTGGGAGTTTCTTGGCTGCAAGGCATTCTGGGAGGTTTTCCAGGGAGGAGGCTAGCCAGTGCTCCCAGTGTTTGGCAAAGTTGCGGATATCTGCTAACAGACTAATGAACATTCATAAGATCAGTCAGGTCAGATGTCTCTTCTCAATTCCAAATCGACCTAATTAATCAATCACTCATCCTCCCACAAATAACTATGAACCTAAGTTTGACATGTGCTCTTTCAATTTTGTTTTCATCTCTAATTAAGTGCATTTAAACTGGACTTAAAAGCTGCTTTTATCATAACAAGGAATAATAAACAATATAAAAATAGAATTTCACAAAACTAAGCCAAAGCTTTCTGGCAACAGCAGAAGATGAATTTTAATCCAACATGTTTATCTTCTAAATGAATGGGGAAGCGATGGGGAGGCAACAGGTTTTATGGTAAATGGACGATATAAATATTGTCCCTCGCTAGTCCCACAACCACTCAAAGTACTTTACAATACATGCCAACATTCACCCGTTCACACACACACACATTCACACACTGATGGCTGCCATACAAGGTGCCAACCTGCTCATCAGGAGTGATACAATGCTTCTTATGCAAAGCTCCCCATGATGTTTCTATGCTCACCCATTCACACACACACTCAGAGCAATTTGGGGTTCAGTATCTTGCCCGAGGACACTTGGACATGTGGACTGGAGGAGCTGGGGTTCAAACCACCGACCACTGAACCACAGCTGCCCAAGATTTATGTGGTTTTAATTTTTTCATCACCAGCACTGGATCAACACAAGTCACTGCAATCTTAAGATCATATTTGTGTGCTTTTACTTAAAACTAATTTAACAACAATACATAAATGTTTAAGAAATGCTAAGCACAGCACTATTATATGGCGCAGAAAGATAAGTAGAAGAAACAAACCTCTCGGGCATCTCTTGCATCGTAGCAGGAATCAGAACGTCTGTAAGAACCTGAGACAGTAAAGAAAACACTAGTTCATCAGTTAGTTCTCCATCAGTGAGCCAGAATACAGAACAGGACACTTTAACTATAACTGATATGTAGTTTCAGGTTGGGTTTTATCATTGCAGAAAGGTGCCCATCAGTGATCCATTTACATGAATACCATTTTGATTTTAGTGGAGGTAATGTTCTCTTTAGCTTATTTAAGTGCTGCTCCACTCAAAAATATGTTTTGCTTAATGTTCCTTCAGTTTGGAAGTTTAAACTTCACTGTGCAGAATGATGTATGTGCAGAGTTTGACACTAGAAGGCTGTTTTCACCTTCATCTGCTGAAATGGAAAGTTTCTCCGTGCTCGCCGGAAGTCTGATTTTAAGGCGTTTACCTACAAGCATCATTTGTGACACCACAACTAGTTTGGAGCCAATCCTGGTCCAGTATGCACCTTACAGGAGTGTAATATGGAAACCTAAAGCCTCCAGTCTGCAGTTCAGTTCTATCCACAGACCTTTGCTGCATGTCACACCCCTCTGTTTTCACCTGCTTCATGTCTATCTGTATTTCAACAGACAAATAAAGTTTAAAAAAGCAAACAGTAATCTTTTTTTTTTAAAAAGTATTTTTATATGTCTTAAAACATGTCTGGAAAAGATCTTTAAGTTTATTTTCTAAGAATTTCCTGAGACCCTCCACTCAAAAGCGACATTGTTATTCTTTAAACTTCCAAGAGCTTCTTTCTCAGGTTATAAACTCTTTGCCTTTAGGGTTAACTATTAATTAATCAGTCAATAAAATCTATTTTACCATTGTATTTTAGATGGTTTTATGACTGACCTTATGTTTAGCCTCCATATTTTATAGTCAAGTAGGCAATGTTTGCAAAAAAGCACAAGCTTTTGAGTTTTGCACCATCAGTGCAAAAGAAATAGATAATATGCATATTATCCATCTTTAACACATTTTATCACTTTGCTGAAACTAAACTAGAACTTTTCATACAGTATAAACATTTGAGTTTGAGATATTTTTTATCCCCTTTGCATTTTGGGGTCTGACATGTGTAGTTTTTATGTTATTCTCCAAAAATGAAAAGATAGAAATCTGATTTTATGACAACCTTATATAGAATAGAGTCGCAGACACAGAAGATGTCGACTATCACTGGGTTTTCCATCAGTGGCAGCAGGTGGTCGGGCATTCCCTGCCAGAAGTGAAGCAGAAAATTCTGGATCTGAAACAAAAATATTTGAAGAGTTTTATCAGTTGGAGTGGACAGTAAACTGTCCTCTTCACTGGTATTAAATAATAAAATGCTCTCATGTGACAGTAATTATCACCTCCTCAAAGTTGACATTAATGGCATTGTCCAAGATGCACTGGCAGTGTGTTTTATACATCATGATGAGAGTGTCCACCTGGAACAGGAACATGAAATTAAACCAACAATAATGATGGAATCACTGACAACCAATTAACCAAAACTGTGTTTTTCAGAATTGAGATGTTTGCTGTTTTGTTTTCATCAGAAAGAAACACTGCAGATAGAGACCGTAAAGCTTCTCAGAGATGATCATGTCTGTTTATAATAATCAATACTGACCTTTTCTCTGGAGATATTTCCCTGCAGCAGAAGATGCTGAGCACTGGGGAAGTCTGGGAGTAATGTTCCAGTTTTAGAGCTCAGTGAGTATTTCCTGGTGAAACCTCCCTGCAGAGCACAACAACGTCAGGACTGTTTTCTTTAGTTAATATCTATACCATAGTTTTTATTTCAATAAGTGAGAGAATTACCTCGTTCTTGAGTTTGCTCCCTGAAAACCTGTAATCAAAGAAAATCAGATTTGAGCTTAAATTTAAACAACAAATGTTTGATTTGATCAGAAAAGTTGAATTTCAATTAGTAAATTGAAAACTCATGATGAGTTTGTGTGTAAAACAAATTAATTTTTTTTGTACTGTCAGGTGTGTAGAGACAATAAGTAACTGCAGCTGGACACAGAAAAATACTCATATATTTGAATGGAGAGTGTGAGTGAACCGCTAAATGGTCGGGTCCTAATAAAGGAAAAACTGCAGTATAGAACTACAAATTTTAGTTTTGATGGTATTTTTCTACAGCACTTTATCACTAAACTGTCACCATCACTCCATTTTTTCCCTTCCCCTAATAGGTCATCCCCACTACTGAATTATATATATAAGACCTATAATTATTGTAAAATAAATGATAACACCAAACTTCATACAAAGTTTGTATATAATGTACTGTATGTATATAGACATTTCTTCTGTATCCTACAAAAATGAGCTGCATCCAACTCCTACACCCAGCCCTCCCCTTCCCTCCTATTCTCTATATTGACCAGCTGATTGCAGACTTCCTGTTGGGTTTAGGTCAAGGTTGTCAGTGTATGATTTGTAGGTCTTGATGAGACGAATAATTGAGTTTTGGTTTGATCTCTCTACGACATTCCTACGGGCCATGGCAGCCATATTAGATACATAGGTGGCGCTCTAGAGCACAGTGGGGGTTAATTTTTATTTTATCAAATATGTGTGCCAAATTTGGTGAGTTTTTGAGCATGTTTAGGGGGTCAAATTTAGGGTTTAAGTGGCGTAATAATAAAGAAAGAAGAAAGAAACAAACACATGAAATACAAGAGGGCCTTCGCCCTTTGGCCTCGGATCCTAATTAAAACATGATGTGTCGACTTTAAAATCTTTGAAAGAAAAACATGAACAACTTTTTACTTTTAGAGAAATGTGGCATTTTCATATTAATAAATGTTGTAATATCTGTCATGTTTTACATCCACAGAAAAAAAAACATTTCCAGATTTATTTAACATGGATTAAACAGCAGACGTGATATTCTGAACAGAAAATTCAAGGAAATAAACACCTGACTAAATAGACTTTTGAAGAGAGAATGAGCTCTGTTACAACAGTCTGAGACAAAACAGAAAGCAACATAACTACTGTGCACAAGCAATGAACAAATATACATTAGTACAGCACAGCACGATCAACAAAAGATGGAGATAAAATAAACAAAGAAGAGAAGAGACCAGACATGTTAAACAAAGTGTTACCTGGTCAAACCTTTCCCAGAATACACAGAGTGATAGTAAGCACTGCTCTCTTTGATGCCAATCCCATAGTAATGATATCTGTAGAGTGTCAAGATAATAATATATTATATTCAAAAAACTGCAACTGCAAGTTAAAAAATAAACTGAGAGTAAAGTGTTGTGTGTTTACTTGGAGTGTCCTCTGGTTCCCAGTCTTCTTGTCGTTAGAAGAGGAAACTTCTGTCGGATCGTCTGATGACAACAAAGAAACGTAAAGTTGTGATCAGATCAACATCATTCAGAAGTCACAGCTGTAACTCTGTCATCAGATCATTAATCAGTCATTATCATTAGGTTTCTGCACTTTTATTGTATGTTTAACTGAAAACGTCAGGCTCTATTAAACAAAATTGACTGTTTATTTGCATATTCAGACTTATTTATTACAAATCATCACCAGAATTGACTTTTTAGGCCTTTTAAAAACTAATTGCGATTATTTAAATACCTGTTTTTATGTGTGTTTTCAACAAAAAAAAGAAACAACTGAGGACATAAGATATTCCAGATCATGATGTCCAGAATTTGCTTTAATATATTGTCCTTAAACCATATTCTTGTTCATGCATTTGGGTCTATAGAAGTAACATAATAAGAACTCTGTATATACCAGTGTCTGAGTTCACATTATCCAACATTACATGGCAAATTTTTAAAAAAATACTATATGGAAGAGTTTTTCTGTCTCTTTACAGAAACACACACACCTTTCCAAATGTTGCAGCGCAGGCTGGCTCTAGTTTCTCCTTCCTGCAGAAGTCCAGATAGTGAGCGTAGAGGATACAGCGAGGCAGACACACTCCTTCACACACTATATAATTCTCCTCCAGCCTGTTGACACACATCAGTAAAAAAAAAGAATCATTATATTTACCACAAAAATACATAAATGGCCAGAGGATACAGAAAATACAAAGAGAAACTGATTTCTATATATATATAACTAGTGGATAATTCTGGACTGTAAGAATGTAGAACAAGACTTGCATCCACATTGTTTGTTTGTTTGTTTGTTTGTTTGTTTGTTTGTTTGCACAATATGAAATAGAAGATAAAATATAGAATTATAAGAGGTTAAAACATGACTGACACCTGAAGGTTGGTATATTTGCAGTGTTCCTTACCACTGCAGTGTGAGCTGTGTCTGCTTCTTCTTGTCTTTGATGATCTGACTGATGGTCTTCCTGGAGGAAGAGGAGGAAGAGGAAGAGATGCTCTGTTTGACGGTCAGATCCGGGTTATAGTCCACCAGATCCTGGTCCTCCTCAGAGGACGGCGTCTCATTACTGTCCTCTGCTTCTGAGAAAACATACAGACAAACACAAACACTGGAGATAGTTCATAAGAGGAAACTTGTGCTGTGTTGCAGGTGGCTGCTGCCTCAAAAAATGAACATCTATGTTTTTGTTTCCATCAAAAGGTTTTTTTTTTTAAAAAGGCTGCAAGACATGAAGAAACTGATGGGAGTTATTTCCTAATGAATGTTTTGGGGGGAATAAAGTGCAAACTGCAGTTTAGAGAAGAATCCAAACATTAATTTCCTCAAATAATCTGAATTTTTTCAGTATGATTTAAAGAGAAACTGGTCTTTCCACTGTCTAAGAGTGAGAGAAATATTACATACACACCATGTCTGGTGGACATCCACTGGAAAATTAGACAATGGGTATAATTATGTGTACACATATTATGTATTTTGTTCATTTTAAATGTTGTACTTCAGTGTCCTTTGGTGTATTCTCAGACCTCAAAGTCTTCTTTTGCTTCATCTTGTAAACTAGTTACTTGTAATATCTGAGGTTTCTTTCTTTACTGATGGAACATTTTACATTTTATACATTTATCTCTATTTCGATGCTTCTTCTTCTTCAGTGATTCCTGTAACTTCACCTGCTTCTAAAATCTAAATTCTTTGTTGTGAATTTCATGAACTGGAAGAAATTTGAAGCTTTTATTTACTTTGTGCACATTTTTTTTTAGTTTTGCAGGATAAAACACAAGTTTTGGGGTAAAATCTGGGATGGAGGAGCAAACCATCAAAGTCTGTTTCTAGTTTTACATTTTTACATTAAAGATTACTATTTGACTGTAAAGCTGCATGTCATAGCACCAGTATCTGTTTTTTATTTTATTCATTTGATTCTTGTTTCTTTACTGATTTCTCTTACTTCACTCATTTACAGATTACATCTTCCCTCCTGTTTGTGTATCTTCATCAACGTCCCAACTCACATGTCTGAAACAAAATATTTGAGGAGAAAACTGATGTGATTTTGCTCATGAACAGTAAAGAAAAGTCTTTTATGTTTCTCATATTGTTAATTATAATCTTCTCTTGGCTCCCAAGTTGTGTTTACTTGCTTTATTTCCTACTGTGCTGCATGAGAGAAGAAAAAGATGGTATATTGGTATATTTTTATCTGCACACCAAATATATTGCTGTGTTCTGTAAAAATCCACTAAAGCAATCTGAAGCTATTTATGGAAAAAATAAATATGAGATCTTGATTTATAAAGTATAAAGTAATGACTTTAATAAGTGTGGACAAATTGTACATCATCAATAGTTTTCTTTTTTCTTTTCCATCTATTAAATATATTTTGTTGCATTTGTTTCTCTTTAATACATTTTTGCTTGTGCAGATTTTTCTCTGTTTTCTTTTTTGATCATGTTTTGTATATTTAATACAGACTGAAAACAAACAATGAATAGAAGATGTAATTTTGCAGTTTTAGTCATGTGAAGTTTGTTGTTGCAGCACCACCATGTGGCTGATCTGTGGCATGTTTTTTTGTTTGTTTGTTTTATATCTGAGCAGATGTGAAACCTTTCCACACATTTAGACTCTGAGGTGAAGATTATTTTAGGAAAACAGGAAAAGATGCAGCATAAGACTTAAACTAATGATGTAATAACTATAAAACAACAAGGTGTCAACCACCACTGTGGTCTAAACCCCCAACAGCAATAAAACCACTTTAAATAAGACTGTGTGCTGCTTTACCTGATTTAATCCCAGAATCATCCTCCTGATGAAAGTGTGTCTGTCCATTAAAGTCTGTGCGTGTTTCCTCTGGTGAGCTGCACAAAGTCTTGGTTAAAGAGTGAATAAGAAACACTCCATCCCTGGCTGAGCTCTCACTGCTGCGTTTCATTGGCATAGTGACATAAAGACGTCTATAAAGACTTTAAAAAAAAAATTAACCAAAGAAGAAAACTGAAGTCAGTCTGGTGTGAAAAAACAATCCAGTGCAGATCATTTGTCCTTGAAACTGTGAACCAGCTCTGAACACAAATGAATCCTTAAACACTGTTAAACCAACCCGAGTTTAAAACAAATCCGGGAAAAGATCAAGTCCAGCATTTTTTGTCCGTTTCTACAAACTGATGTGAAGCTAAAGAAAAGTGTAAAAACTCTCTGCGCTGATGATAAACCTGACAGAGCAACAGCAGACTAATAAAGCAGAGCTGCAGGAGGGCAGAGCCAATGAAGCCGTGGACACATTCATCATATTTACAGAAGACTGCGGCTAATCCAGGTTATTAATGATTAACAGAAAAACCCTCATCCATCTGTCTGTCCATCCATCCTGCCTCCCACAGTCAGCTGGCTCTTTACAAACTTATATATGTGCATAAAAACCTCAGAGATTTAAGTCCAAATTGCCTTTACATCTGATTTATTGCTCAACTTTATTTGGATTGTATTGAAAACTTTAAAATATGCATCTTGAATGGAGGTTATTGTGTGACAGCTGTCATAGTTTGTTTATGGGTTCATTTTAAACTTTTTTATTTCAGGTGCATCTAGAATCTAGAAACTAGAGCTGCAACTAATGATTATTTTCATCATTAATTAATCTGCTGATGACTGTTTTGATTAAATGATCAGTCATTCTGTATATAAAACATCAGAAAACAGTGAATAAATGTCCATCACTGTTATTCAGAGCTGAAGATGAAACCTTCAAACTGCTTTTACAATTTAAAAAAGGGAGAAAAGAAGCAAGTTCTCTCAATGAGCAGCCATAATCGATAAATCGATTAGTTAATCGTCTGAAAATTAATCACCAACTGTAATTGTTTTGAGTTTCTGGTTCCAGTTTCTTTTATGTGAATATTTTACTGGTTTCTTTTGGGCTGTTTGTCGACATTTTAGGTTTAGGAAACAGTGATCGACCATTTTCTGACATTTTATACACCAAACAACCAATTGATTAATCAAAAATGAAAATAGCCTAATTAGTTGCAGCTCTAGATGTACTGACTTATTGATTAATTGATTATAACCTAACTGTTTCAGCACTACACACACTATTCATAATACTTCATCTATCAAGACTTTGAGAATTTTTCTGTCTAAATATTTTATTGAAAAAGAAAAAATGTCACCAAAGTGTCTTTATATTGAACAGAGCAAATTATTATCAGGACTATAAATAAATAAATAAATAAATAAAAGCGTGACACGAGCCTTTGGCAGGAAATGAGGTCAGACTGCAGTGAAGTGATGAAGCTACAGGTTGCTCACCTGAGCCGCAGCAGAAGGTAAGAAACCGTCAGAAATATGACAGAAGAAGCTGCAGTCAGACAAGATGTCGTTAAATAACAGAAGCTCCCGGTCACTGAGGTTAATTAGAGGTAAAAACAGACCCGGTGTACCGACAGGACAGCCGTTACACGAGCTGTGACGTTAGCTTCAGTGTCGGCTAGCATGCTAACGATGTTAGCTCATCTCTGCTAGTTTTACATCATCTGAATGTCAAACCGCCGCGAAAAAGTCCGCGTGCGCACTTCAGTTATCCTCTGCTGCCCTGTACATTCAGGGAAACTACTGTTCACCAAGTTACTGAGTTAGAAATGTTTATCTCTGTCTAAATCAAATGCTAACGTTCAGCCTAGATGGCTAAAAGCTAAACTTCTGACTGGAGTTTTAAGTTAGCTGCACATCTGGAGGGCTAACAGTTAGCTGCTGTGGGACCAAAATGTTAAAGTATTTTACCAGAAGCTTAAAGTTTCCCTCCAGGATTTCACAGTTGTAATTATTGCTAAAATGTTTGATTTAGTGCGGCTTTTCTTAAAAATTGCGATACAATTTGCTTTTTTAGCGTTTTTTGGTTAAAATCGCGGGAACTGGGACAAACTGCAAGTAAAGGAAAATGGTGCAATTTTTTTTTTAACTACTGGCACTGAAGAGTCATATATAATCACTTCATTTGATAAAAAGCAGACTGCATATCACAGAAACAACTATATTTCAGTGTAATGTTTTAATCTATTGTCTGTCCATGAAAACAATGGGCTCAAAGTTACATAAAAAATGTAAGTTTATTTATATAGCACATTTCATTACAAGTAACCTCAGTGTCCTTTACATGGAAAAACAAAATAAAAGAATACAGGCATAAACATGAGAGCATAGGTAACATAAGCAATATAAATATAAGAATATAAGCATGAAGCATACACCCAATATACATTAAATATACCACAAAGCAATGAAAAACCCCAAAACATCAACACAACACAGTCAAATAGAAACTCCTGCCCTGTCACATAGCTGCACATGTAACAGGAAACACACACACACACGCACACACACAGCCAATATCAACAGGAAAATTGCAGCTCTAACCCAGAACTAAGTTGATAAATTGATTAGTTTCCAACTATTAATTACCAACTACTTTGGTAATTGATTGATTGTTTGCTGTCAAATTCCAGCTTCTCAAATGTGACTTTTTCTGATTTATTTACTCACAAGTACTGCACTTAAGTACAACTTTGAGGTATTTGTACTTTACTTGAGTATTTCCATGTGATGCTACTTTATACTTCCACTCCACTACATTTATCTGACAGCTTTAGTTACCTATCAGATCAATATTTTACACATAAAACACTTGATCAGTTTGTTATTTGTACTTTGTGGTGTTTCAGGAGGAAAACTGCCTCAAATAAACTCTCATTTTAGTTTCACATTTTCTCCAGAAGCTTTGAATGAGATCCTGAGATGAAGACAGAAGAAAATACTTTGCTCACTGTTGAAAAAAACATCTTTATTGATTATGTAAAGCTTCAGATTGTTCACACATCCGATCAGTAAAGTCTGTTAAATGACTCTTGTTCAATGATTTCATGTTCAGATTCACTTCATCCACACAATCAGTTAGTTTAACCCAGAATGTACAAGAACATAATAAATGATTATTATCATGATAATTACACTTTGATTATACATTTCTTTATCAATTTACAAAATGATGAGAACAAAATATCTATGATGAAGGAAGTTCTGCTGTTTTCTCTGTTAAAGACACTGAAGTGGAGAAACAACAGCAAACAAATACATCAATACAAACATGAAACTAACATTTAGAACAAAGAAGTTTATATTTTCATCTGAAGAAACGTCAGTAAAGGTTAAAAACATCATCATGAGCAGTGATAGCCTCCATGGATAAAAAAACACAGGAAAAAGTGACATTTAAAGAAACTGAAAACATCAACAGAACAACAAATGAAAATAAAAAAAAGTGTTGACAATCCCAGTTTGATTGACAGCTGATCTCTGTGCAGTTCAGAAACACCACAGCAACGAGCTCTCAGAAACAATGGAGACAAAAACATGAAGAATTACAACAGAATCTGACACATGAAGTCTGAAATGACTTCTGTCTATTTGAGTTTACACAACTCAGCTGTGTCTCCAACATCATTAAGACAAAGTCCAGCATAGAGAGGCTGAGTGAATGTGGTCTGGACTCTGTGGAGGAGAGTCATGGTTTCAGAGACGCTGTAGAAGGACAGAATACCTGCACTGTGATCCAGGTACACTCCTACTCTGGAGGAACCAGGACCTGAGACGGGAGTTGAGACATAGTTGAACCAAAATGTATAACTGTTAGTGTCACAACGTAAAGACCAAGATTTGACATTGAGTCCAAATACACATTCATCTGAGTCTCCTGCTCTGCTGATATTCTTGTATGCGACTGCTACCTCAACTCCTCCCCCTCTCCACTCCACCTCCCAGTAACAACGTTCAGTCAGACTCTCTCTACTCAGGACCTGATCATAATCAGTGAATCTGTCTGGGTGACTAGAATAAGACTGTTGTTGTCTCGTTAGTTCTGCTTTTCTGTTCCCCTCAGACAATAACAGCCGTGTGTTTGCTGTGTTTGGATCCAGTGTGATTTCACGTGAATATTTTAAGAACTCAGCTCTGGTCTTGGGTTCTGGTTCTGACAGTAAAACGTCCACTTCAGTCACTGTCAGTGAGATGTTTGTCCATTTCACCCTCAGGATGTCCTGTAGTTGATCTCTGAGCTCTGACACAGCTGCTGTCACATCCTCAAAGTATCTCAGAGGACGGATATTGATGCTGGATGAGTCTGTAGGTTCACTGAGTTGTGACAGTGAGGGGTAGTTGAGTAGAAACTGGGTGTGATCCTCTGTGTGTGAGAGCCTCTTCAGTTCAGCGTCTTTCCTCTTCAGCTCAGTGATCTCCTGCTCCAGCTTCTCCTGAAGCTCTTTGACTCGACTCACTTCAGTTTCCTGCTGGGATCTGATCTGCTGCTTCACATCAGAGCTTCTTCTCTGGATGAGACGGATCAGCTCAGTGAAGATCTTCTCACTGTCCTCCACTGCTTTATCAGCAGAGTGACTGACGGCCTCCACCTCCTGTTGAAGCAGCTTCACATCTTTCTCTCTGTCCTGGATTCTCTGCTGGATTTGTTGTCGACTCACCTCGAGCTCTCTCTGCCTCTCAGTCCTTTCTGCTGCAGCTGAGACTGTGTCGTGGCCTTTATGCTCATCCATAGTGCAGAGATAACAGATACTCTGCTGATCAGTACGGCAGAACATCTTCATCACCTCATCATGACGAGAGCAGATGTTCTCCTGAAGCTTCTCTGAGGGGTCGACCAGCTTGTGTTTCTTTAACGGAGCTGCATCATAATGAGGCTGAAGGTGTTTCTCACAGTAAGAGGCCGAGCAAGTCAGACAGGACTTGAGGGCTTTCAGCTTCCTCCCAGTGCAGACATCACAGACCACATCTTCAGGTCCAGCATAGCAGTGATCAGCAGGAGCAGCTTGGAGTCCAGTCTTCTTCAGCTGCTCCACTAAAGCTGCTAACATGGTGTTTTTCACCAGGACAGGCCTCGGTGTGAAGGTCTGTCTGCACTGAGGGCAGCTGTAGATCTTCCTCTGATCCTCTTCATCCCAGAAGCCTTTAATACAGTTCATGCAGTAACTGTGTCCACAGGGAATAGCCACCGGATCCTTCAGTAGATCCAGACAGATCGAACAAGAGAAGGTTTCTCGGTCCAGCTGATCTCCTTTCTGCTCCATTTCAGCTCTCAGTGACAACGACTGTCTGAGTTTCACTTCCTGAGAAGTGAAACTAGTTTGAGCTCTGATCTGAACAACATGTGTTTCTGCAGCCTGCAGCTCTTGTACTACATTACATGTTGGTGACACCCATCTGCAAACTGTAGATCTGAAGGGGAGGGAACAAGGAAATATGAGCACAGAGTGGAGCTTGTTGTGTTTGAGAGCAGGAAGAAGAGGGAGGGCTTATCAAGTGCTGATTCATTCCAGGCAGAGGAGCAGTTTTAAAGGTTATTGGCTGCTTTTCATTTGGCTAACGTGACTCCTCGCTTCCCTCACTCACGTCTCAGCTCCTCCCAGTGAGGACGGAGGGATTTAATTCACCAAAAGGGACGTCCTCACTCACTTCCGGCCTTATTTTGAGGAGATTTTCTAGAAGTTTAAACTAAAAATTCACGTACAATTGTATTAACTCTTTAAACAGTTACTTAATTTCTATGTATTGATAGCTGGAAGGAAAACACCTGATAACTGCTCCAATATTTATCATTTGATTATAGATCTATAGCAGCGTCTGTCTGTCACAGAATAAGACACAAATACACAATTTAAATCTGTTAATTACTGAAATAACAGAACCGACGTAAAGGAGCAATAAAAACAGCTGCAGCCTGCAGAACATTTTTGAATAAAATATTGCTTATTTAGTTTGTGACAGTCTGACGTCCTTTTCAGGCTCAGGATGATTTTATAGGAGACGCAGCTGTGTGACGTCATATTTTCCTGAAGGAGAGACTGTTGTGGAAATGTTTCATTGTTGCTCAAGAACCACACAGAAACATAAAGAAAACATTAAACATTGTTACTTGTTGAAGTGGTTGTAGACACTGTACAATCCATCACATAATCAGTAACAATTATACAAATGTCAAAATAGAAAAACACAAGACAGCTACCAGCAACCAGACAGCTTTATATCTCTCCAGAAGCTAAAAACAGTCAGGTATCTAAATGGACATTTCCACAAACTTACACCTTCTTACAAACAAGTATGGTCACATGATGACAATAACCCTCAGATAGAAACAAGTTCTAGAGTTCAACTAGTCCAGGAGAAGGATTTCTTCACCAACATGTAAACCAGAATGACACTAACATTACATCACACTCAGCTGAAAACATTTACCACTTAGTGTGAAAACATTTGTAACATTTATACAAAAGATTTATTAAATGATCACTTATTATTCCATTGTCTCTCACAAGACGCACTGAAACAGAGAAGAAGAAGAAAAGAGAATCCTTCTTGACCCTTGTTGATCCTGTCTGAATGCAGCACCCCCTGTTTTTTCCTGCTTTTGATTTCACCTGTCTGGGAGCCCCTTCCTTTACCCCCACCCCCTTAAAATGCTGACCCTTGATCCTGTATGCAAAGGCCCTCCCTTCCTACCTCACTGCCTTGATCCTTACTGTATAAAGTCTTTCCATTTCTTCTGCTCTGGGTCAGTCTACTGCATCAGACCTGCTCTGGGACAGTAGGCTCACCACATTTCCAGAACGCTATTAAACCACTTCCACCACAGCAAACTTTGAACAAGGACTTGAGTGATTTTCTTCAACATATGATACATCCTAATTAAAGCAACTGCAATAGCCCCATTCCTCTAATTACTCTCATTATAAAGTCAAATGTGGAAATTGAAAACAAGAACAATTTTGATAACTGATTAAGTGATTTAAATCAATTTTCAATTCAAAAAAGTGGCAAACTTTTACTGGTTTCCGCTTCTCAAATGTGAGGATTTGCAGTGTTTTTCTGTTTTTATATCATTTTAAATTGAACATATTTGGTTTTGGGACCGCTGGTCAGACAAAACAAGCAATTTAAATATTTGACCTGGGAAATAACAATGGTCTTTTCTCACTGTTTTCTGAGATTAAACACTAAACAGTTAATTGACCAGTAGAGAAAATAATTGGCTGATGAAATTAATTTTTTTATGAAAATTATCATTAGTTGCAGTCCTAGTGGACCGCCACCAGTACAGCCTGTCGCCCATCGTCAGCTGGGATCGGCTCCATCAGTCGTGGGTGTACAAAGAGCAGTTTAAGCTAATTGCTAAAATTAACACAAAGTCCTGAAATGACCCCTACAGACATTACAGTTCATTCTGTCACCAGAGTGTGCTGTTGAGCTACGATTGTTCACAGGAAGTCCTGAATATGACGCTGCTATGTGAGGATCCGTCTGTTAAACCAGTGATAAACACAAGTCATTGCTGCTGTTGGAGCTTTTTGTACCGTTATGAAAAAGTGTGAATAACAAAAACAAGCTTTCTCTGTTTTGTTTTGTTTTTGTTTTTGTAAACTGCACTTTACTTCAGATGGGTCACTTCCCAGATTAACAAAGTAGTTTGTCTGTTTATTAGTAAAGGTCAAAAACAAATCCTTTATATCTGTTATATCTTTTATTTTAATAATAATAATAATAATATTTTTTCCTTTACATCTGATTTATCGCTCAACTTTATTTGGATTGTATTGAAAACTTTAAAATATGCATCTTGAATGGAGATTATTGTGTGACAGTTGTCATAGTTTGTTTATGGGTTCATTTTAAACTTTAACATTTTAAGAACACACAACAGCTAACAGTTAGCCGCACATCTGGAGGGCTAACAGTTAGCTGCTGTGGGACCAAAATGTTCAAGTATTTTACCAGAAGCTTAAAGTTTTTCTTAAAGTTTGTTGTGAATATTGCTATAATGTTTGATTTATTGCGGCTTTTCCCAAAAATTGCGATACAATTTGCTTTTATGTGCGTTTTTTGGTTAAAATTGCTGGAACTGGGACAAACTGCAAGTAAAGGAAAATAGTGCAATTTTTTTAACTACTGGCACTGAAGAGTCATATATAATCACTTCATTTGATAAAAAGCAGACTGCATATCACAGAAACAACTATATTTCAGTGCAATGTTTTGATTTACTGCCTGTCCATGAAAACAATGGGCTCAAAGTTACATTAAAAAATGGTAATTTTATTTATATAGCACATTTCATTACAAGTAACCTCAGTGTCCTTTACATGGAAAAACAAAATAAAAGAATACAGGCATAAACATGAGAGCATAGGTAACATAAGCAATATAAATATAAGAATATAAGCATGAAGCATACACCCAATATACATTAAATATACCACAAAGCAACGAAAAACCCCAAAACATCAACACAACACAGTCAAATAGAAACTCCTGCCCTGTCACATAGCTGCACATGTAACAGGAAACACACACACACACACACAGCCAATATCAACAGGAAAATTGCAGCTCTAACCCAGAACTAAGTTGATAAATTGATTAGTTTCCAACTATTAATTGCCAACTACTTTGGTAATTGATTGATTGTTTGCTGTCAAATTTCTCTGATTCCAGCTTCTCAAATGTGACTTTTTCTGATTTATTTACTCACAAGTACTGTACTTAAGTACAACTTTGAGGTATTTGTACTTTACTTGAGTATTTCCATGTGATGCTACTTTATACTTCCACTCCACTACATTTATCTGACAGCTTTAGTTACCTATCAGATCAATATTTTACACATAAAACACTTGATCAGTTTGTTATTTGTACTTTGTGGTGTTTCAGGAGGAAAACTGCCTCAAATAAACTCTCATTTTAGTTTCACATTTTCTCCAGAAGCTTTGAATGAGATCCTGAGATGAAGACAGAAGAAAATACTTTGCTCACTGTTGAAAAAAACATCTTTATTGATTATGTAAAGCTTCAGATTGTTCACACATCCGATCAGTAAAGTCTGTTAAATGACTCTTGTTCGATGATTTCATGTTCAGATTCACTTCATCCACACAATCAGTTAGTTTAACCCAGAATGTACAAGAACATAATAAATGATTATTATCATGATAATTACACTTTGATTACACATTTCTTTATCAATTTACAAAATGATGAGAACAAAATATCTATGATGAAGGAAGTTCTGCTGTTTTCTCTGTTTAAGACGCTGAAGTGGAGAAACAACAGCAAACAAATACATCAATACAAACATGAAACTAACATTTAGAACAAAGAGAAGTTTATATTTTCATCTGAAGAAACGTCAGTAAAGGTTAAAAACATCATCATGAGCAGTGATAGCCTCCATGGATAAAAACACACAGGAAAAAGTGACATTTAAAGAAACTGAAAACATCAACAGAACAACAAATGAAAATAAAAAAGTGTTGACAATCCCAGTTTGATTGACAGCTGATCTCTGTGCAGTTCAGAAACACCACAGCAACGAGCTCTCAGAAACAATGGAGACAAAAACATGAAGAATTACAACAGAATCTGACACATGAAGTCTGAAATGACTTCTGTCTATTTGAGTTTACACAACTCAGCTGTGGATCCAATATAAAGCCAAAGTCCAGCATAGAGAGGCTGAGTGAATGTGGTCTGGACTCTGTGGAGGAGAGTCATGGTTTCAGAGATGCTGTAGAAGGACAGAATACCTGCTCTGTGATCCAGGTACACTCCTACTCTGGAGGAAACAGGACCTGAGACGGAAGTTGTGATGTTGTTGAACCAAAATTTATAACTGTCAGGGTAACAATGTAAAGACCAAGATTTGACATTAAATCCAAATCCACATTCCTTTGAGTCTCCTGCTCTATTGATATTCTTGTATGCGACTGTTACATCAACTCCTTCGCCTCTCCACTCCACCTCCCAGTAACAACGTCCAGTCAGACTCTGTCTACTCAGGACCTGATGATATCCAGTGAATCTTTCTGGGTGACTAGAATAAGACTGTTGTTGTTTCATTCGTTCTGCTTTTCTGTTCCCCTCAGATAATAACAGCCATGTGTTTGCTGTGTTTGGATCCAGAGTGATTCCACGTGAATATTTTAAGAACTCAGCTCTGGTCTTGGGTTCTGGTTGTGACAGTAAAACATCCACTTCAGTCACTGCCAGTGAGATGTTTGTCCATTTCACCCTCAGGATGTCCTGTAGTTGATCTCTGAGCTTTGAAACAGCTGCTGTCACATCCTCAAAGTATCTCAGAGGACGGATATTGATGCTGGATGAGTCTGTAGATGCACTGAGTTGTGACAGTGAGGGGTAGTTGAGTAGAAACTGGGTGTGATCCTCTGTGTGTGAAAGCTTCTTCAGTTCAGCGTCTTTCCTCTTCAGCTCAGTGATCTCCTGCTTCAGCTTCTCCTGAAGCTCTTTGACTCGACTCACTTCAGTTTCCTGCTGGGATCTGATCTGCTGCTTCACATCAGAGCTTCTTTTCTGGATGAGACAGATCAGCCCAGTGAAGATCCTCCTTCTGTCCTCCACTGCTTTATCAGCAGAGCGACTGACGGCCTCCACCTCCTGTTGAAGCAGCTTCACATCTTTCTCTCTGTCCTGGATTCTCTGCTGGATTTGTTGTCGACTCACCTCGAGCTCTCTCTGCCTCTCAGTCCTTTCTGCTGCAGCTGAGACTGTGTCGTGGCCTTTATGTTCATCCATAGTGCAGAGATAACAGATACTCTGCTGATCAGTACGGCAGAACATCTTCATCACCTCATCATGACGAGAACAGATGTTCTCCTGGAGCTTCTCCGAGGGGTCGACCAGCTTGTGTTTCTTTAACGGAGCTGCATCATAATGAGGCTGAAGATGATTCTCACAGTAAGAGGCCGGACAAGTCAGACAGGACTTGAGGGCTTTCCGCTTCCTCCCAGTGCAGACATCACAGGCCACATCTTCAGGTCCAGCATAGCAGTGATCAGCAGGAGCAGCTTGGAGTCCAGTCTTCTTCAGCTGCTCCACTAAAGCTGCTAACATGGTGTTTTTCACCAGGACAGGCCTCGGTGTGAAAACCTGTCTGCACTGAGGGCAGCTGTAGACCTTCCTCTGATCCTCTCCATCCCAGTGTGTTTTAATACAGTTCATGCAGTAGCTGTGTCCACAGGGAATAGTCACCGGATCCTTCAGTAGATCCAGACAGATCGAACAAGAGAAGGTTTCTCGGTCCAGCTGATCTCCTTTCTGCTCCATTTCAGCTCTCAGCAGCAACGACTGTCTGAGTTTCACTTCCTGAGAAGTGAAACAGGTTTGAGCTCTGATCTGAACAACATGTGTTTCCGCAGCCTGACAGCTCTTGTACTACATTACATGTTGGTTACACCCATCTGCAAACTGTAGATCTGAAGGGGAGGGAACAAGGAGATATGAGCACAGAGTGGAGCTTTTTGTGTTTGAGAGCAGGAAGAAGAGGGAGGGCTTATCAAGTGCTGATTCATTCCAGGTAGAGGAGCAGGTTTAAAGGTTATTGGCTGCTTTTCATTTGGCTAACGTGACTCCTCGCTTCCCTCACTCACGTCTCAGCTCCTCCCAGCAAGGACGGAGGGATTTAATTCACCAAAAGGGACGTCCTCACTCACTCCGGCTTTATTTTGAGGAGATTTTCTAGAAGTTTAAACTAAAAATTCATGTACAATGAACTGTACATTAACAGTTACTTAATTTCTACGTATTGATAGCTGGAAGGAAAACACCTGATAACTGCTCCAATATTTATCATTTGATTATAGATCTATAGCAGCGTCTGTCTGTCACAGAATAAGACACAAATACACAATTTAAATCTGTTAATTTCTGAAAGAATAGAACTAATATAAAGGAGCAATAAAAACAGCTGCAGCCTGCAGAATATGTTTGAATAAAATATTGCTTATTTAGTTTGTGACAGTCTGACGTCCTTTTCAGGCTCAGGATGATTTTATAGGAGACGCAGCTGTGTGACGTCATATTTTCCTGAAGGAGAGACTGTTGTGGAAATTTTTCATTGTTGCTCAAGAACCACACAGAAACATAAAGAAAACATTAAACATTGTTACTTGTTGAAGCGGTTGTAGACACTGTACAATCCATCACATAATCAGTAACAATTATACAAATGTCAAAATAGAAAAACACAAAACAAAAATACAATCATGTTGTATTTTTGGAGAGAAAGCTTGTTGTTCCGCCGACCCTTCCTCTAAAGATTGTGAACACAAACCAGACAGCTTTATATCTCTCCAGAAGCTAAAACCAGTCAGGTATCTAAATGGACATTTCCACAAACTGTTACACCTTCTTACAAACAAGTATGGTCACATGATGACAATAACCCTCAGATAGAAACAAGTTCATTACATCACACTCAGCTGAAAACATTTACAACTTAGTGTGAAAACATGTGTAACATTTATACAAAAGATTTATTAAATGATCACTTATTATTCAAATGTCTCTCACAAGACGGACTGAAACAGAAAAAAGAAGAAAAGAGAATCCTTCTGACTCATGAAGATAAATAAACAAATAATCTTTTTATGATTAATTCAGATTCTACACACATATAATTTTATTTTATGAATAAATATGAAAAGCTGCTGTTGGTGACGTCATTCCTGTTCCACAGGTAGTTTTCCTGATCTGCTGTATTACAACAACAACCTGACTGTTTACTGTCCAAACAGATCAGCTGACCAATCAATAACCAATCGATAAACACACTGGATCAAAGGGGTGTTGCCATCCTTTAAAAATCTTCTGCAGAGGATACACCTGTGTTTCCTCGTTCTACATTAGATTGTAGATTTTACTAAATTGTAACAGTCTAGTTGATGCAGATTGTTTTATTGACAGAAATATTTCTACTTGTATTGAAGGATCAGAGAAACCTGATTTTATGACAACCTTATATAGAAAAGAGTCGCAGACACAGAAGATGTCAACTATCACTGGGTTTTCCATCAGCGGCAGCAGGTGGTCGGGCATTCCCTGCCAGAAGTGAAGCAGAAAATTCTGGATCTGAAACAAAAATATTTGAAGAGTTTTATCAGTTGGAGTGGACAGTAAACTGTCCTCTTCACTGGTATTAAATAATAAAATGCTCTCATGTGACAGTAATTATCACCTCCTCAAAGTTGACATTAATGGCATTGTCCAAGATGCACTGGCAGTGTGTTTTATACATCATGATGAGAGTGTCCACCTGGAACAGGAACATGAAATTAAACCAACAATAATGATGGAATCACTGACAACCAATTAACCAAAACTGTGTTTTTCAGAATTGAGATGTTTGCTGTTTTGTTTTCATCAGACAGAAACACTGCAGATAGAGACCGTAAAGCTTCTCAGAGATGATCATGTCTGTTTATAATAATCAATACTGACCTTTTCTCTGGAGATATTTCCCTGCAGCAGAAGATGCTGAGCACTGGGGAAGTCTGGGAGTAATGTTCCAGTTTTAGAGCTCAGTGAGTATTTCCTGGTGAAACCTCCCTGCACCTCCCACAACAACGTCAGGACTGTTTTCTTTAGATAATATCTATACCATAGTTTTTATTTCAATAAGTGAGAGAATTACCTCGTTCTTGAGTTTGCTCCCTGAAAACCTGTAATCAAAGAAAATCAGATTTGAGCTTAAATTTAAATGATAAATTTTTGACTTGATCAGCAAAATTTTTAAAATATTAAAGCTGCAAGTAGTGCTGAACAGGCCCTCGCACCCTGGTGCACATCGGGGCGTGGTGCAGTCGAAGGGCTTCTGTCACGGGCATGTAGATGTCTTCAGACCTGGGCTGACAGGTCTGACTTTACAAACATGTAAAGTTTGGAGCAGACTGGAGTATTTACAATAAAGTTATAGCAACTTCCTCCGTCATGGCGAAACATCAAATCTCAACAGTGTGAGGATGAGAATTTTCTGCAGGGTGAGACATGTCTGTCTTGCTCACACCTGTGTCATCAGAATTATGCAAGTTTTGGGCCCATTCACTTGAATTTCAATTAGTAAATTGAGAACTCTTGATGAGTTTGTGTGTAAAACAAATTAATTTCCTAATTTTCATCAAGTCTATTTTTAGAAAAGGAAAGAATTTTAACCCACATGACCTGGTCAAAATTTGATTAACATGTGTACTGTCAGGTGTGTAGAGACAATAAGTAACTGCAGCTGGACAGAAAAATACTCATATATTTGAATGGAGAGTGTGAGCAAACCGCACTATAGAACTACAAATTTTAGTTTTGATTTCATTTTTCTACAGCACTTTATCACTAAACTGTCACTCTCACTCCATTTTTTCCCTTCCCCTTGTAGGTCATCCCCATTACTGAGTTATACATATAAGACCTATAATTATTGTAAAATAAATGATAACACCAAACTTCATACGAAGTTTGTATGTAATATACTGTATGTATAGAGACCTTTCTGTTGTATCAAACAAAAATGAGCTGCATTCAACCCCCACACCCATCCCTCCCCTTTCTTCCCTCCTATTCTCTATATTGACAGGCCGATTGCAGACTTCCTGTTGGGTTTAGGACAGGGTTGTCACTGTATGATTTGTAGGTCTTGATGAGACGAATAATTGAGTTTTGGTTTGATCTCTCTACAACATTCCTACGGGCCATGGCAGCCATATTAGTTACATAGGTGGCGCTCAAGAGCACATTTTGGCACATTGGGGGTTAATTTTTATTTTATCAAATATGTGTGCCAAATTTGGTAAGTTTTTGAGCATGTTTAGGGGGTCAAATTTAGGGTTTAAGTGGCATAATAATAAAGAAAGAAGAAAGAAAAAAACACGAAATACAAGAGGGCCTTCGCCCTTTGGGGGTCCTAATTAAAACATGATGTGTCGACTTTAAAATCTTTGAAAGAAAAACATGAACAACTTTTTACTTTTAGAGAAATGTGGCATTTTCATATTAATGAATGTGAGGTTTCTTTCTTTACTGATGGAACATTTTACATTTTATACATTTATCTCTATTTCGATGCTTCTTCTTCTTCAGTGATTCCTGTAACTTCACTTGCTTCTAAAATCTAAATTCTTTGTTGTGAATTTCATGAACTGGAAGAAATTTGAAGCTTTTATTTACTTTGTGCACTTTTTTTTTTAGTTTTGCAGGATAAAACACAAGTTTTGGGTAAAATCTGGGATGGAGGAGCAAACCATCAAAGTCTGTTTCTAGTTTTACATTTTTACATTAAAGATTACTATTTGACTGTAAAGCTGCATGTCATAACACCAGTATCTGTTTTTTATTTGATTGATTTGATTCTTGTTTCTTTACTGATTTCTCTTACTTCACTCATTTACAGATTACATCTTCCCTCCTGTTTGTGTATCTTCATCATCGTCCCAACTCACATGTCTGAAACAAAACATTTGAGGAGAAAACTGATGTGATTTTGGTCATGAACAGTAAAGAAAAGTCTTTTATGTTTCTCATATTGTTAATTATAATCTTCTCTTGGCTCCCAAGTTGTGTTTACTTGCTATATTTCCTACTGTGCTGCATGAGAGAAGAAAAAGATGGTATATTGGTATATTTTTGTTATCTGTGCACCAAATATATCGCTGTGTTCTGTAAAAATCCACTAAAGCAATCTGAAGCTATTTATGGAAAAAATAAATATGAGATCTTGATTTATAAAGTATAAAGTAATGACTTTAATAAGTGTGGACAAATTGTACACCATCAATAGTTTTCTTTTTTCTTTTCCATCTATTAAATATATTTTGTTGCATTTGCTTCTCTTTAATACATTTTTGCTTGTGCTGATTTTTCTCTGTTTTCTTTTTTGATCATGTTTTGTATATTTAATACAGACTGAAAAGTGTATTAGTAACTGAAGATGTAATTTTGCAGTTTTAGTCATGTGAAGTTTGTTGTTGCAGCACCACCATGTGGCTGATCTGTGGCATGTTTTTTTTTTTTTTTTATATATATCTGAGCAGATGTGAAACCTTTCCACACATTTAGACTCTGAAGTGAAGATTATTTTAGGAAAACAGGAAAAGATGCAGCATAAGACTTAAACTAATGATGTAATAACTATAAAACAACAAGGTGTCAACCACCACTGTGGTCTAAACCCCCAACAGTAATAAAACCACTTTAAATAAGACTGTGTGCTGCTTTACCTGATTTAATCCCAGAATCATCCTCCTGATGAAAGTGTGTCTGTCCGTTAAAGTCTGTGCGTGTTTCCTCTGGTGAGCTGCACAAAGTCTTGGTTAGAGTGAATAAGAAACACTCCATCCCTGGCTGAGCTCTCACTGCTGTGTTTCATTGGCATAGTGACATAAAGACGTCAATAAAGACTTTAAAAAAAAAAAATTTAACCAAAGAAGAAAACTGAGGCCAGTCTGTTGTGAAAAAACAATCCAATGCAGATCATTTGTCCTTGAAACTGTGAACCAGCTCTGCACACAAATGAATCCTTAAATACTGTTAAACCAACTCGAGTTTAAAACAAATCCAGGAAAAGATCAAGTCCAGCATTTTTTGTCCGTTTCTACAAACTGATGTGAAGCTAAAGAAAAGTGTAAAAACTCTGCGCTGATGATAAACCTGACAGAGCAACAGCAGACTAATAAAGCAGAGCTGCAGGAGGGCAGAGCCAATGAAGCCGTGGACACATTCATCATATTTACAGAAGACTGCGGCTAATCCAGGTTATTAATGATTAACAGAAAAACCCTCATCCATCTGTCTGTCCATCCATCCTGCCTCCCACAGTCAGCTGGCTCTTTACAAACTTATATATGTGCATAAAAACCTCAGAGATTTAAGTCCAAATTGCCTTTACATCTGATTTATTGCTCAACTTTATTTGGATTGTATTGAAAACTTTAAAATATGCATCTTGAATGGAGGTTATTGTGTGACAGCTGTCATAGTTTGTTTATGGGTTCATTTTAAACTTTTTTATTTCAGGTGCATCTAGAATCTAGAAACTAGAGCTGCAACTAATGATTATTTTCATCATTAATTAATCTGCTGATGACTGTTTTGATTAAATGATCAGTCATTCTGTGTATAAAACGTCAGAAAACAGTGAATAAATGTCCATCACTGTTATTCAGAGCTGAAGATGAAACCTTCAAACTGCTTTTACAATTTAAAAAAGGGAGAAAAGAAGCAAGTTCTCTCAATGAGCAGCCATAATCGATAAATCGATTAGTTAATCGTCTGAAAATTAATCACCAACTGTAATTGTTTTGAGTTTCTGGTTCCAGTTTCTTTTATGTGAATATTTTACTGGTTTCTTTTGGGCTGTTTGTCAACATTTTAGGTTTAGGAAACAGTGATCGACCATTTTCTGACATTTTATACACCAAACAACCAATTGATTAATCAATAATGGAAATAGCCTAATTAGTTGCAGCTCTAGATGTACTAACTTATTGATTAATTGATTATAACTGTTTCAGCACTACACACACTATTCATAATACTTCATCCATCAAGACTTTGAGAATTTTTCTGTCTAAATATTTTATTGAAAAAGAAAAAATGTCATCAAAGTGTCTTTATATTGAACAGAGCAAATTATTATCAGGACTATAAATAAATAAATAAATAAATAAAAGCGTGACACGAGCCTTTGGCAGGAAATGAGGTCAGACTGCAGTGAAGTGATGAAGCTACAGGTTGCTCACCTGAGCCGCCGCAGAAGGTAAGAAACTGTCAGAAATATGACAGAAGAAGCTGCAGTCAGACAAGATGTCGTTAAATAACAGAAGCTCCCGGTCACTGAGGTTAATTAGAGGTAAAAACAGACCCGGTGTACCGACAGGACAGCCGTTACACGAGCTGTGACGTTAGCTTCAGTGTCGGCTAGCATGCTAACGATGTTAGCTCGTCTCTGCTAGTTTTACATCATCTGAATGTCAAACCGCCGCGAAAAAAGTCCGTGTGCGCACTTCAGTTATCCTCTGCTGCCCTGTACATTCAGGGAAACTACTGTTCACCAAGTTACTGAGTTAGAAATATTTATCTCTGTCTAAATCAAATGCTAACGTTCAGCCTAGATGGCTAAAAGTTAAACTTCTGACTGGAGTTTTAAGTTAGCCGCACATCTGGAGGGCTAACAGTTAGCTGCTGTGGGACCAAAATGTTCAAGTATTTTACCAGAAGCTTAAAGTTTCCCTCCAGGATTTCACAGTTGTAATTATTGCTAAAATGTTTGATTTAGTGCGGCTTTTCTTAAAAATTGCGATACAATTCGCTTTTTTAGCGTTTTTTGGTTAAAATTGCGGGAACTGGGACAAACTGCAAGTAAAGGAAAATGGTGCTTTTCTTTTTTTAACTACTGGCACTGAAGAGTCATATATAATCACTTCATTTGATAAAAAGCAGACTGCATATCACAGAAACAACTATATTTCAGTGCAATGTTTTGATTTACTGCCTGTCCATGAGAACAATGGGCTCAAAGTTGCATTAAAAAATGGTAATTTTATTTATATAGCACATTTCATTACAAGTAACCTCAGTGTCCTTTACATGGAAAAACAAAATAAAAGAATACAGGCATAAACATGAGAGCATAGGTAACATAAGCAATATAAATATAAGAATATAAGCATGAAGCATACACCCAATATACATTAAATATACCACAAAGCAACGAAAAACCCCAAAACATCAACACAACACAGTCAAATAGAAACTCCTGCCCTGTCACATAGCTGCACATGTAACAGGAAACACACACACACACACACACACACACACACACACAACCAATATCAACAGGATAATTGCAGCTCTAACCCAGAACTAAGTCGATAAATTGATTAGTTTCCAACTATTAATTGCCAACTACTTTGGTAATTGATTGATTGTTTGCTGTCAAATTTCTCTGATTCCAGCTTCTCAAATGTGACTTTTTCTGGTTTATTTAGTTTTCTACCAGATGGTGGAAAGTAACTAAGTACATTTACTCACAAGTTCTGTACTTAAGTACAATTTTGAGGTACTTGTACTTTACCTGAGTATTTCCATGTGATGCTACTTTATACTTCCACTCCACTACATTTATCTGACAGCTTTAGTTACCTATCAGATCAATATTTTACACATAAAACATTTGATCAGTTTGTTATTTGTACTTTGTGGTGTTTCAGGAGGAAAACTGCCTCAAATAAACTCTCATTTTAGTTTCACATTTTCTCCAGAAGCTTTGAATGAGATCCTGAGATGAAGACAGAAGAAAACACTTTGTTCATTGTTGAAAAAACATCTTTATTGATTATGTAAAGCTTCAGATTGTTCACACATCGATCAGTAAAGTCTGATAAATGACTCTTGTTCAATGATTTCATGTTCAGATTCACTTCATCCTCACAATCAGTTAGTTTAACCCAGAATGTACAAGAACATAATAAATGATTATTATCATGATAATTACACTTTGATTATACATTTCTTTATCAATTTACAAAATGATGAGAACAAAATATCTATGATGAAGGAAGTTCTGCTGTTTTCTCTGTTAAAGACGCTGAAGTGGAGAAACAACAGCAAACAAATACATCAATACAAACATGAAACTAACATTTAGGACAAAGAGATGTTTATATTTTCATCTGAAGAAACGTCAGTGAAGGTAAAAGACATCATCATGAGCAGTGATAGCCTCCATGGATAAAAACACACAGGAAAAAGTGACATTTAAAGAAACTGAAAACATCAACAGAACAAATGAAAAGAAAAAAGTGTTGACAATCCCAGTTTGATTGACAGCTGATCTCTGTGCAGTTCAGAAACACCACAGCAACAAGCTCTCAGACACAATGGAGACAAAAACATGAAGAATTACAACAGAATCTGACACATGAAGTCTGAAATGACTTCTGTCTATTTGAGTTTACACAACTCAGCTGTGGATCCAATATAAAGCCAAAGTCCAGCATAGAGAGGCTGAGTGAATGTGGTCTGGACTCTGTGGAGGAGAGTCATGGTTTCAGAGACGCTGTAGAAGGACAGAATACCTGCACTGTGATCCAGGTACACTCCTACTCTGGAGGAACCAGGACCTGAGACGGAAGTTGAGATGTTGTTGAACCAAAATGTATAACTGTTAATGTAACAAGATAAAGACCAAGATTTGTCATTTAATCCAAATACACATTCATCTGAATCTCCTGCTCTGCTGATATTCTTGTATGCGACTGCTACATAAATTCCTCTCCGTCTCCACACCACCTCCCAGTAACAACGTCCAGTCAGACTCTCTCTACTCAGGACCTGATCATAATCCGTGAATCTGTCTGGGTGACTAGAATAAGACTGTTGTTGTCTCGTTAGTTCTGCCTTTCTGTTCCCCTCAGATAATAATAGATATGTGTGTGCTGTGTTTGGATCCAGAGTGATTTCACGTGAATATTTTAAGAACTCAGCTCTGGTCTTGGGTTCTAGTTCTGACAGTAAAACGTCCACTTCAGTCACTGTCAGTGAGATTTTTGTCCATTTCTCCCTCAGGATGTCCTGTAGTTGATCTTTGAGCTCTGAAACAGCTGCTGTCACATCCTCAAAGTATCTCAGAGGACGGATATTGATGCTGGATGAGTCTGTAGATGCACTGAGTTGTGACAGTGAGGGGTAGTTGTGTAGAAACTGGATGTGATCCTCTGTGTGTGAGAACTGCTTCAGTTCAGCGTCTTTCCTCTTCAGCTCAGTGATCTCCTGCTCCAGCTTCTCCTGAAGCTCTTTGACTCGACTCACTTCAGTTTCCTGCTGGGATCTGATCTGCTGCTTCACATCAGAGCTTCTTTTCTGGATGAGACGGATCAGCTCAGTGAAGATCTTCTCACTGTCCTCCACTGCTTTATCAGCAGAGCGACTGACGGCCTCCACCTCCTGTTGAAGCAGCTTCACATCTTTCTCTCTGTCCTGGATTCTCTGCTGGATTTGTTGTCGACTCACCTCGAGCTCTCTCTGCCTCTCAGTCTTCACTGCTGCAGCTGAGACTGTGTCGTGGCCTTTATGTTCATCCACAGAGCAGAGATAACAGATACTCTGCTGATCAGTACGGCAGAATATCTTCATCACCTCATCATGACGAGAGCAGATGTTCTCCTGAAGCTTCTCTGAGGGGTCGACCAGCTTGTGTTTCTTTAACGGAGCTGCATCATAATGAGGCTGAAGGTGTTTCTCACAGTAAGAGATCAGACACTGCAGACAGGACTTGAGGGCTTTCAGCTTCCTCCCAGTGCAGACATCACAGGCCACATCTTCAGGTCCAGCATAGCAGTGATCAGCAGGAGCAGCTTGGAGTCCAGTCTTCTTCAGCTGCTCCACTAAAGCTGCTAACATGGTGCTTTTCATCAGGACAGGCCTCGGTGTGAAGGCCTGTCTGCACTGAGGGCAGCTGTAGATCTTCCTCTGATCCTCTCCATCCCAGTGTGTTTTAATACAGTTCATGCAGTAACTGTGTCCACAGGGAATAGTCACCGGATCCTTCAGTAGACCCAGACAGATCGAACAAGAGAAGGTTTCTCGGTCCAGCTGATCTCCTTTCTGCTCCATTTCAGCTCTCAGTGACGACTGTCTGACTTGTTTCACTTCATTTTGAGAAGTGAAACTAGTTTGAGCTCTGATCTGAACAACATGTGTTTCTGCAGCCTGACAGCTCTTGTACTACATTACATGTTGGTTACACCCATCTGCAAACTGTAGATCTGAAGGGGAGGGAACAAGGAAATATGAGCACAGAGTGGAGCTTTTTGTGTCTGAGAACAGGAAGAAGAGGGAGGGCTTATCAAGTGCTGATTCATTCCAGGCAGAGGAGCAGGTTTAAAGGGATACTGGCTGTTTTTCATTTGGCTAACGTGACTCCTCCCTTGTTGAAGCAGTTGTAGACACTGTACAATCCATCACATAATCAGTAACAATTATACAAATGTCAAAATAGAAAAACACAAAACAAAAATACAATCATGTTGTATTTTTGGAGAGAAAGCTTGTTGTTCCGCCGACCCTTCCTCTAAAGATTGTGAACACAAACCAGACAGGACTACCTTGGTAATTGATTGATTGTTTGCTGTCAAATTTCTCTGATTCCAGCTTCTCAAATGTGACTTTTTCTGGTTTATTTAGTTTTCTACCAGATGGTGGAAAGTAACTAAGTACATTTACTCACAAGTACTGCACTTAAGTACAATTTTGAGGTACTTGTACTTTACTTGAGTATTTCCATGTGATGCTACTTTATACTTCCACTCCACTACATTTATCTGACAGCTTTAGTTACCTATAAGATCAATATTTTACACATAAAACATTTGATCAGTTTGTTATTTGTACTTTGTGGTGTTTCAGGAGGAAAACTGCCTCAAATAAACTCTCATTTTAGTTTCACATTTTCTCCAGAAGCTTTGAATGAGACGCTGAGATGAAGACAGAAGAAAATACTTTGCTCACTGTTGGAAAAAACATCTTTATTGATTATGTAAAGCTTCAGATTGTTCACACATCCGATCAGTAAAGTCTGTTAAATGACTCTTGTTCAATGATTTCATGTACAGATTCACTTCATCCACACAATCAGTTAGTTTAACCCAGAATGTACAAGAACATAATAAATGATTATTATCATGATAATTACACTTTGATTGTACATTTCTTTATCAATTTACAAAGTGAGAATAAAATATCTAAGATGAAGGAAGTTCTGCTATTTTCTCTGTTTAAGACGCTGAAGTGGAGAAACAACAGCAAACAAATACATCAATACAAACATGAAACTAACATTTAGAAGCAACTAACTAACATCTGAAGAAACATCAGTGAAGGTTAAAAACATCATCATGAGCAGTGATAGCCTCCATGGATAAAAACACACAGGAAAAAGTGAAATTTAAAGAAACTGAAAACATCAACAGAACAACAAATGAAAAGAAAAAAGTGTTGACAATCCCAGTTTGATTGACAGCTGATCTCTGTGCAGTTCAGAAACACCACAGCAACGAGCTCTCAGACACAATGGAGACAAAAACATGAAGAATTAAAACTGCAAGCCGCGTCGAACGGGCCCTCGCGCCTCTGCACATGTCGGGGCATGGCGCAGTCGAAGGGCTTCTGTCACAGGCATGTAGATGTCTTCAGACCCGGCTGTTTTCATACAGTGCAGGAAGGAGTTAAACATCACTTCCTTTGTCCACTATTTTGCCTGCTGCTGGGGCTGCTTTGCTGCAATTTCGTAGGGGGCGCTATTCAACCAGTTTGCATCACTGATGGGATATTGTCATGTAGACGTGTTCAGGCCGGGACTCTTATCAAACATGTAAAGTTTGGTGCAGACTGGAGCATTTACAATAAAGTTATGGCAGCTTCCTCTGTCATGGTGAAACATCAAATCTCAATGGTATGAGGATGAGAATTTTCTGCAGGTTGAGACATGTCTGTCTTGCTCACACCTGTGGCATCAAAATTAAGCAAGTTTTTGGCCCATTCACTTGAATTTCAATTAGTAAATTGAAAACTCTCGGAGTTTGGTTGTAAAAGAAATTAATTTCCTAATTTTCATCGTCTATTTTTAGAAAAGTACAGACTTTTAACCCACATGCCCTGGTGAAAGTTTGATTGAAATGTGTACCCACACTTTTTTGATAATTTACTGCTTCCACATAGTTTTGGATACAAACTTCATTTGAACTTTAAATGAGTCACGAGACTTTGACCTACAAATCTTGAATTTACATGTTTTTTCTATCTTTTATTGTTTTTGAGATATTAGAGTGTGAGTTTTAAAGTCTTTTCTTGCTCCTCCTGTGATTTTATAATGAGTGTGTATTGCGGAATGTTTCACAGCACTGAGGGAGTGACATCACCAGGAGCAGTTGGAGAGGAGGATTTTAGAGTACGCTTCTTGTGAAATCTCCTCATAAATCCCATGACTTTGGCCAAATTTTACATCAAAAATCACATTTTGTATCCATTGATACAGGTTTGAAAGTGGTCAGACTTATAATTTAGACGTCAGAAGCCTCAGTTTGACACAAAGTTCATGCCTCCCCATTGGTTTACATTGTAAGGGTGATGTGGCACTGCAACTTTCAGGGCTTATAAAATCCAAACCGTTCGAGTTATTACAAAGTTTTTAACAACTTTTGTTCAGCACAGTGTCATAAGTCATGTATTAAAGTTTGAAGCCGATACCATTAACGCCCTCGGAAGAGATAGCATTTGTTCGGGGTCCAAAATTGGTGCAAAGTCATACTGTGATGGGCTTATTGCGGACTTCCTGTTGGATTTAGGTCAGGGGTGTCAGCATATGATTTGTAGGTCTTGATGAAACGAATAATTGAGTTTTAGTTTGATCTCTCTATGACATTCCTACATTCCTATGAGCACATTTTGGCACTTTGGGGGTTAATTTTTACATTTTATCAAATTTTTCACCAGACCAAATTTGGAGAGTTTTTGAGCATGTTTAGGGGGTCAAATTTAGGGTTTAAGTGGCGGAATAATAAAGAAACAAACAGAACAAAATACAAGAGGGTCTTCGCCCCTTTGGGGCTCAGGCCCTAATTACAACAGAATCTGACACATTAAGTCTGAAATGACTTCTGTCTATTTGAGTTTACACAACTCAGCTGTGGCTTCATTATAACAAAGCCAAAGTCCAGCATAGAGAGGCTGAGTGAATGTGGTCTGGACTCTGTGGAGGAGAGTCATGGTTTCAGAGACGCTGTAGAAGGACAGAATACCTGCACTGTGATCCAGGTACACTCCTACTCTGGAGGAACCAGGACCTGAGACAGAAGTTGAGATGTTGTTGAACCAAAATGTATAACTGTTAGTGTCACAATATAACATCCAAGATTTGTCATTACGTCCAAATCTACATTCCTTTGAGCTTCCTGCTCTGTTGATATTCTTGTATACGACTGCTACCTCAACTCCTTCCCCTCTCCACTCCACCTCCCAGTAACAACGTCCAGTCAGACTCTCTCTACTCAGGACCTGAACGTTATTAATGAATCTGTCTAGGTGACTAGAATAAGACTGTTGTTGTTTCATTCGTTCTGCTTTTCTGTTCCCCTCAGATAATAACAGCCATGTGTTTGCTGTGTTTGGATCCAGAGTGATTTCACATGAATATTTTAAGAACTCAGCTCTGGTCTTGGGTCCTGGTTGTGGCAGTAAAACGTTCACTTCAGTCACTGTCAGTGAGATGTTTGTCCAATTCTCCCTCAGGATGTCCTGTAGTTTATCTTTGAGCTCTGACACAGCTGCTGTCACATCCTCAAAGTATCTCAGAGGACGGATATTGATGCTGGATGAGTCTGTAGATGCACTGAGTTGTGACAGTGAGGGGTAGTTGTGTAGAAACTGGGTGTGATCCTCTGTGCGTGAGAGCTTCTTCAGTTCAGCGTCCTTCCTCTTCAGCTCAGTGATCTCCTGCTTCAGCTTCTCCTGAAGCTCTTTGACTCGACTCACCTCAGTTTCCTGCTGGGATCTGATCTGCTGCTTCACATCAGAGCTTCTTTTCTGGATGAGACGGATCAGCTCAGTGATGATCTTCTCACTGTCCTCCACTGCTTTATCAGCAGAGCGACTGACGGCCTCCACCTCCTGTTGAAGCAGCTTCACATCTTTCTCTCTGTCCTGGATTCTCTGCTGGATTTGTTGTCGACTCACCTCGAGCTCTCTCTGCCTCTCAGTCCTCACTGCTGCAGCTGAGACTGTGTCGTGGCCTTTATGTTCATCCATAGAGCAGAGATAACAGATACTCTGCTGATCAGTACGGCAGAACATCTTCATCACCTCATCATGACGAGAGCAGATGTTCTCCTGGAGCTTCTCCGAGGGGTTGACCAGCTTGTGTTTCTTTAACGGAGCTGCATCATAATGAGGCTGAAGATGATTCTCACAGTAAGAGGCCGGACAAGTCAGACAGGACTTGAGGGCTTTCCGCTTCCTCCCAGTGCAGACATCACAGGCCACATCTTCAGGTCCAGCATAGCAGTGATTAGCAGGAGCAGCTTGGAGTCCAGTCTTCTTCAGCTGCTCCACTAAAGCTGCTAACATGGTGTTTTTCATCAGGACAGGCCTCGGTGTGAAGGTCTGTCTGCACTGAGGGCAGCTGTAGATCTTCCTCTGATCCTCTCCATCCCAGTGTGTTTTAATACAGTTCATGCAGTAACTGTGTCCACAGGGAATAGTCACCGGATCCTTCAGTAGATCCAGACAGATCGAACAAGAGAAGGTTTCTCGGTCCAGCTGATCTCCTTTCTGCTCCATTTCAGCTCTCAGTGGCAACGACTGTCTAAGGTTCACTTCCTGAGAAGTGACACAAGTTTGAACTTTGATCTAACAATATGTGTTTCTGCAGTAAATGCAGCCTGACAGCTCTTGTACTACATTACATGTTGGTTACACCCATCTGCAAACTATAGATCTGAAGGGGAGGGAACAAGGAGATATGAGCACAGAGTGGAGCTTGTTGTGTTTGAGAGCAGGAAGAAGAGGGAGGGCTTATCAAGTGCTGATTCATTCCAGGCAGAGGAGCAGGTTTAAAGGTTATTGGCTGTTTTTCATTTGGCTAACGTGGCTCCTCGCTTCCCTCACTCACGTCTCAGCTCCTCCCAGCGAGGACGGAGGGATTTAATTCACCAAAAGGGACGTCCTCACTCACTCCGGCCTTATTTTGAGGAGATTTTCAAGAAGTTTAAACTAAAAATTAATGTACAACTGTATTAACTCTTTAAACAGTTACTTAATTTCTACGTATTGATAGTTGGAGGGAAAACACCTGATAACTGCTCCAATATTTATCATTTGATTATAGATCTATAGCAGCGTCTGTCTGTCACAGAATAAGACACAAATACACAATTTAAATCTGTTAATTTCTGAAAGAATAGAACTAATATAAAGGAGCAATAAAAACAGCTGCAGCCTGCAGAATATGTTAAAATCAAATATTGCTTATTTAGTTTGTGACAGTCTGATGTCCTTTTCAGGCTCAGGATGATTTTATAGGAGACGCAGCTGTGTGACGTTGTTTGACATGTGAGTTTTCCTGATCTGCTGTATTACAACAACAACCTGACTGCTGACTGTCCAAACAGATCAGCTGACCAATCAATAACCAATCAATAAACACATTGGATCAAAGGGGTGGTGCCATCTGTTAAAAAAAAGTTCTGCAGAGGATACACCTGTGTTTCCTTGTTCTAGATCAGACTTTAGGTCTTACTAAACCATAACAGTGTAGTTGATGCAGGTTGTCTGTTTTACTGACAGAAATATTTCTACTTGTATTGAAGGATCAGAGTTCATGTTGCCTCACTTCTTATGGACAGCAGGGGGAGTCTGGCTGCTAAAGACCAGATAATACAACTCCAAACTCCTGAATGTGTTCAGTTTCCATGTCTGGAGACGTTTGCTTACATGTAAAATTAATAAAACACTCAAAAGTACTCACAATACTTGTAATGGAGTATTTTTACATTTCTGTATTGGTACTTTTACTGAAGTAAAGGATCTGAGTACTTCTTCCACCTCTGTCTTCTACATAGTAAACTGAATATTATTGGGTTGTGGAGTGTTGGTCAGGACAAAACAAGACACCACCTTGGGCTTTAAGAAACAGTGATCAAGATTTTTCACTACACTTTCTGACATTTTATGGACCAAACAACTAATCAGTTAATCAATAATGAAAATAATTGTTAGTTGCAGCCATATTCTGGGTTATGTTTGGTCTATGTATGGAAACACAAAATGCACCTCACTAGAAATCTCTACTTGTCACTATACAAGTATTAGACCATATTATCGTCAGCTTGTGTGAGCTCCAGTTTGCTTTAAAGCACATTATCTTCCAGATGTGTTAAATTTCAAGCTTGCTTTAAGGACAAATCTGGTGACATTTTTCCTTATTGACCACAAATCAACGCTGGTTTAGTGCGTGTGCTTTTCTGTGATATTAGTGAATAATTATCTCCAACATTTTTATTTTCTCAGGTTCTGCTCATTAATTGGTCGTTGCTGATGCTGCTGCCATGTTGTCAGTGATGGGCTCTGAACATCAAAAGTAAGTAAATGTGGCAAAATAAAAATAATACTGGCATGTTCTTACTAAAACTATGATGTGATTGTTGGGCTTCATTTTGCACCATAAACTGACCAAATGATTACATTTTAACTATAAAACTATTTAAACTAAACTGTATCCATCACTTTTAATAGCCAAGGGAACAAAAAAGCCTATAAATGGCAAAAAATGTAGTTCTATATTATTAGTGTATTTTTCAAAGGCAACAACAGTGTTATGAGTATTCAACAATGAAGCTAAATGTCCACTGTCTCCGTTTCCCACAGCCTCCTTCAACATTGAGCAGGATAAACATCTCAGAATATGAATGGGTCAACAATAATTTTGTGCATATTAAAATAATAAAAAACATTTTGGGGAGATATGATACATCATAATTAAAACAACTGCAATAGCCCCATTCCTCTAATTACTCTAATTTTAAAGTTAAATATGGAAATTGAAAACAAAAACAATTTTGATAACTGAATAAGCAATTTAAATCAATTTTCAAGCAAAAGTGGCAAAGATGTTCTGGTTTCGGCTTCTCAAATGTGAGGATTTGCAGTTTTTTTCTGTCTCTATATCATTTTAAATTGAACATATTTGGGTTTGGGACTGCTGGTCAGATAAAACAAGCAATTTAAGTCTTTGACCTGGGAAATATCAGTCTTTTCTCACTGTTTTCTGAGACTGTATACACTAAACAATTAATCGACCAGTAGCGAAAATAATTTGCTGATGAGATTAATTTTTAATAATCATTAAAATCAATCATTAGTTGCAGTCCTAGTGGAAATACATCCAACAATTTAAACGTCCATATTTACTCTTCAGTAGCATAAAGTTCAAGTTAAACACTTAATTCTGTTTTTATATTTTTCAAACATTTGATCTTTATTAATGAAATTTTAGCTTTAAACAAATCAGGCAAGAATACCCGGTGTTACTGCAGTAATGATGTTAAATGTGAAGTCATCTTCAAGAGTAATAATATAAGCCACTTAAATCTGCAGGTCTCGGGATTCAGGTCCGTCTGGACCACGTGCCCTTTGGCCAGTGGACCTCAAGTTAACTCACTTGGACTGGAACCCTGATGCCACCCTGATACACTTCCAGGGACAGTACCTGACCATATGTGAGCTTGACTACAACATCTTACAGGGAGAAATACAGAACATACCAAAGACCAAAGCTGCGGTGGATATCGGGGAGTTTTGCCTCATGGAAGATTTGACTTCAGCCCGCTGGTACAGAGGAAGAGTTCAGAACCGAAAAGAGGACTTGTTCGATGTGTTCCTCATAGATCATGGGAATGTCCTGAGTGTCGACATTGCCCACATATCTTCCTGTTCAAACGATCTGTTCATTCTGCCTCCCAAGATAGTTTGCGGATTTCTTGCAAATGTGCTGCTGCTTCATGGCTGTTCCTCTTCTGTGGTGGAAGATTACCTCTCAAGCCTGATTGGAAGGAACGTCACAGGTTACATTCAAGCCCTCCTGCCCCACAAAGTCCTCTTACTGGAAGCCCCTGACATCAACGACGACCTTGTCAGACATGGTTTTGGGAGGCATGTGGACACAGACACTTTCCTCCTCTTGGTGGAGATGCTCACAGAGGTGCCACTCAAACAAAATATAGATCCGGTTCCTGACTTACTCATTGAAAAGCCAAGGGGACAGGAATTTTGTTTCAAATCTGGATTGCAGGGATATGAAGAAATTCTGTCTTTTTGTGGGCCCAAATTGAGTTGTGGGACACGTGCTAAAGTGCGAGTAACTGCTGCTGTTAACCCTGGCCTGTTTTACTGCCAGATGGTTAGTAAGGAAACCGATCTTTGGGAAATGTCAAAGAAGCTGGCTGCAGTTTGTGAGTACAGAGCCAAAGATCAGCAACAGAAGACTCCAGAAAACCTGGGTCTTCTCTGCTCAGTTAAAGGCAAAGATGGGAAATGGTACAGAGGCTTTGTGCAGTTTCTCCCAGTGAACTCTCAAGTGCGAGTGTTGTTCATTGATTATGGATTCTTTGAATCTGTCAAAGTTGAGAACGTCCACAGGTTGCCACCTGATTTCTATTCAACACCCATCATGGCGTTCCCATGCTCACTCTCCTCCCTGAATATTCAGGATGAGGCAGTCAGAACTCAGCAGTTGAGTTTCCTCAAGGCAGGCTTGCTTGGAGGAGTGTTGGATGTGGATATCAGTTGTTTTGAAGAAGAGCAGCATCTGTACTCTATCACAGTAGTCAGTGCTCAAGATAATCATGTGAAGGAACCAGAGCCAATCCCGGAGCTTCCCAGAATGAAGGTTGGGTCAGATTTTGAGACAGAAGACTTGTCAGCTCAGGGTGGGTATTTATACTATGAGACAATCATCGGTGAAGTGTTCAGTAAAACCCTGGAAGAAGAAGAGGTGCAGGAAGACTCTGTGTTTGTGGGCTACGTCGAGCATGTCCAGAATCCTAACCACTTCTGGATTAGAACACAAAAACGCAATGATGAGTTTGAAGAAATGATGACAAAAATGGCAGATCACTTTAATCAAGTGAAGCTGGATGAAGACACACTGGTAGATCCTGATCTTGGAACACTGTGCTGTGCAGTGTATGAGGAAGACATGCATTTCTACAGGGGTGTAGTGACTGACACTCTTGAACATGGAGCTGAAGTTCTATTTATTGATTTTGGGAACATTGAGAAAGTGCCACATATGTTGATCAAGAAGATACCTGAGACATTTTCCAGCAAATCAGCGTTTGCCATCTGTTGTACTCTTGTTAATGTTGTTCCTTTGGATGAAGTCTGGACCAGCACTACCTCTGACTTTTTCAGACGAGCTGTGTCCGACAAAGCCCTGCTAGTCCATGTTGTCCAGATGAGAAGAAACAAATTTGTTGTTGATCTCTATGAGATGGGAAGTGACACCAGTCAGAGTATCAGTGAGTTCCTGATCTCTTCAAAACAAGCTGAATACTGGAACAACCTTCGTATAGAGCCTATGATACAAAATAAAACTGAGGTGACAGAAAAAACAAGATGCCCAAGACATAGTGTGACATTAGACATCAATGGGAATGCAGAATGGGAGGATTATGAGCAGATTGAGAACACAAGCAAAAATGAAATCAAGAAGGCCCAAGTGGCTACGAGCTTCAAACCTTTAAGCATCAAGCCTGGTTGTGAGTTTGCTGTGTGTTGCTCCTACATCAACTCTCCATCAGATTTTTGGTGCCAACCTCTAGATAAGGTTCCGGCTTTAGAGGAACTGATGAGTGAAGTACAGCAGTATTACACGACTCACACGGTCCCCATCCAGTCTGGGGATTCATGTTGTGTTGCCAAGTCACCCCTGGATGGAAAATGGTACAGGGCCTTCATCACAGATAGGCAGAAAGGCCATGCCAGAGTGATATTGGTTGACTATGGCTTTACCATCCAAATCAAGGAGCACAACCTTCAGACCATTATGCCAGAACATGTTGATCTGGAAGGACAAGCTTTCAGGTGCAGCCTTTACAACCTGATTGAACCTGTTGAAACCAAGAGCTGTTGGGAGTGGAATCCAGAGGTGTGCAAATCTCTGAAAACGTTTTCCAACAACAGCACTGGACATCTAAGATGTAAAGTTGTCTCTCAGTTGAATGTGAAAAACAAAGAGCTGTACAATGTTGTTGACCTCTACAACACCCAAACTCAGCAGAGCATAACAAAAGTGCTTGTGGAACAGGGCCTGGCAAGAGAAGCAACAGTCTCAACAAAGCAACTGTCAACAGTGTTTCCTGAGTCTTTTGTCTACTCTTCATTCAACCTAGACATCAAAAGCAAAGAACAAGTCTACGTCACTCATGTTAGTAGCCAGTGGGAAGTCTACTGCCACCTTGAGAGAAACACTGAAATTATTGAAGAGCTTGGAAAGAAAATCTCGGAGGAGAGTGAGAAAATGAAGCAAGCCAGTAGGAGGGCTGTTGTAAGGAAGCTGTGCCTGGCAAAATACTTGGATGGAATATGGTACAGGGGCTTGGCACATCCTGTTCAGTCACCCCTGCATCTCAGTGTGTTCTTTGTGGATTATGGAAACACAAACATATCTGAGAAAACCCACGTCATGTTTATTCCCAGAGACTCTGCTCATTTATTGTACACACCCATGCAAGCTGTGAAATGTAACCTTGCTTCAGTGTCCAAGGAAGAGCTCTATGCAGATGTTAAAGAATGGCTTGATGGAGCCATACTCAACAAGCTAGTGAGAGCTGTCATAGTTGGAAAGCGCAACGATGGTTCATTTGATGTTGAGCTGTTTGATGGAGATGTTAACATCAATGAGAAGGTAAAGGAGCTCATTCTCAGTCTTTCACCCAAACCAAAGACAGTTGTGAGTTTCAACACGAGCAGCACAAAGACAAAATGTTCAACTCTCCACAAAAAAGGCATGAAGACTCCAGTCAAGTCCAAGTGTCAACCTAAAGGGCAGTCTTCAAATTCTCCCACATCCAACGCCTACAGAGGCACTCGTATTGGGAGTGCACCCCAAAAAAAGAAAGAAAACATAAAAACCTATGTGAAGGATCAGAACAAAATCACAAAAGTAAAACAACAAAGGGAGAACCATGATACAAAGACAGAACAGCCTCAACACACCGAGGAAGCAGAGATCCCTCAGCTCTCATGTTTGCCCAACATAAAAGTGAGTGTGGGCTTCAGGGTGAAGTGTTTTATCTCCCACATTGACTCAGTCGACAGATTTTTCCTTCAGCTGTCAGAGGATGAACCTGCCATCTTGAAAATGGGTGAAGATCTCAGCTCAGGTGTCTCCAGAGAATCCTTGAAGACTACCCCATCACTGAGAATCAATGACCTTGTTCTGGCTGAGTATGAGGAGGACGGTGCTCTGTATCGTTCAGTTGTGAAGGACTATGAAGGGACCTGTTTCAAAGTTGAGTTTGTGGACTACGGAAACTCGGCAGTCATTGGTAAGGAGAAGATTTACTCAATACCAAAGGAATATCTCTCTCAGCCAAGATTCAGCATATCATGCTCCCTGTTGGACACAAGCACTTACGAAAATGACGCTTCTTTCACCAATGCTGTAATGGAGAAGCCTCTCATGGTTGACTTTGTCCGTCAATATGAAACTCATTGGAAAGTCAAGGTTGAGGTTCTTGGTGGAGCAGTTGGTCTTTCAGCGGCACTTGAAGCAGCCGTTGAAACTAGCACTGCAACCAAAAAGGAAGAAGAGGCTTCTGCAAGTTCATCTGAAATAGAGGAGAAAGTGAGATCCAGTGAACAGACCTCCCTCAAAGTTAGAGAGGATGAAACAAGAACTGAATCTGAAGCTATGACCATTGAAGGCGAAAATCTCAGCCGAAAACCACCACCTGTCACACTGTCAACCAAACTGAAGGTAAAATCCTGCAGGCGCTATAGCAGAACACCCACCAGAAATAAGAGTGATTCTAAGAAGATTCAAAGGAAAACCTCAAAATCCTCTGTCAGAATGAAGAATGATGGTGCAGATGAAGCCATAACTCCGACTACTCAAGCTAAAGACACGGAGAACGGTGCTGTTCTGTCGGTCTTGAGTAATGGCAATTTTTATGTGAGGCTTAATAAAACCAGTGTCCTCCTTGCTGCATTGGAAAGCCACATTGCTGAAAACCTACACAAGTGTGACATGGTGGCTGAAGAGGATATCAAACAAGGCCTCAAGTGCTTAGTTAATGTGTACAAGGACAACCAGTGGAAGAGGGCTGTTGTTCAACATGTAGGTCAGGACAAATGCCAGGTCCTCCTGGTGGATTATGGATTAACAGAAGAAATTCCAAGTGGCTCCATCCGACGACAGTGCAGTGACATGACAAAAATCCCAAACCTTGCCGTGTTGTGCAGGATGAACTGCCTTGGGTTCAGTGAGGGAGAGCATGCTAACAAATGGTGGCATGAAACTCTCAAACCGATGATAGACAAAGAAGTCAAGCTGGTGTTTGTGTGTTATTCAGAAGTCGATAACCTTTGGATGGTTGAAATAGTCATGAATGGACTGTTCCTCATTCATCAAATCACAGCCTCACTGTGGGAAAATGACGATATAATCAGATCCCCAGCAGAAACCCAAAATAAGGCAGCAGAAGGAGAACTTATCTTGGACACAAGCCCTCGTCAGCTCACCTTTGCTCCTATCCATATAGACAAAGCATATTCTGGCATTGCTGCTGCAGTGGCTACACCCTTCGAGTTTTGTGTTGTTCTGGAAGACTTGCTTCTGGTAATGAACAAAGTGTCCATCATGTTTGACGACTTCCCTGGGCAGATGTCTCCTCTTCCTGAAGCCCACCTCATCCCTGGTGCCTGCTGCATGTTGAAATCAGACACCAAGAACAAGTGGTGCAGGGCTGAAATTGTACATGTTGACACCACAGTAGTCTTAAACCTGGCAGATTACGGCCATTGCGAATGCATGCCATACAACGATATCTCCAAGCTGAAGAGGCTTCCAGAGGAGGCAATGAAACTCCCAAAAGTGACATACCCCTGCATCCTGAGAGGGGTGAAGCCAGTTGGATTGGACGGACAGTGGACTGATGAAGCAGCGGTTTTCTTTCAGCAGTGTTTGTACCAGAGGGACCTTCAGATCTTCTTTAGAGAGTTTGTATCAAACATGCACTGGAAGGTGGACATTCTGGTAAATGGCGTCCATGTTTCCAAGGAGCTGGTGGATGCTGGACATGCTGGTTATATAGACGTCATGCTAGGACTGAGGTACGCTCCCATCAACCTGTATTCTTATCTTTAATACACTTTTTATTGGGCAACTTTAAGTCGGCCCTTCAGTTATGTATGTTTCACTTCTCACAATGAATTGGTATTCTATATTCTATTACACCTCACTATTATGAGACAAGTAAAGTAGAACTGCAACAATTAATGATTGGTTGCCAACTATTAAATGAAACTATTTCGATAATTGATTAATCATTTTTGAGTCATTTTTTAAGAAGAAAATTTCCAAATTCTCTCATTCCAGCTTCTCAGATGTGAGTATTTTTGATAATCATCTCCAGTCATTTTTCACTATTTTCGAACATTTTATAGACCAAACAACTAATTGATTAATCAAGAAAATAATTTACAGATTAATAGATAATAAAAAAATAACTGTGTGTTGCAGCCTTAACATGAAGCAGTATAAAATGTATTTGTCAATACTTATTGCTGGGCTCATTATTTTTTATGATATAAAATAGGTTAAAAACGGAATAAATAATTTGGAAGTAATTTTAAAATCTCAGTATAAAAATGATCATTCACAACTTTTTCAATTTTGTTTTTAATAGCTAGAAAGACTGATCCGCAGCAAAATTAATAGTTCTTTTGCCTTTTCCCCTTCATTTTTCTCTTTAGTTTTATAACTAAACTGACTTAAAGAAACTTTTTGCAGCAGGGCACAGAAAAATGGTTCAAATTACCTCCGCCTTTTAAAAATCAGGGTATTTTTCAGCAAACATCTATACAGATTTGAAAGTAGTGACCCATGTTCAGTGTTGACAATGCATACATGAATATGTTTGCACATTTTCAAGGTAAATACTCTGCATAAAACTTTAATTCATGTCTGATGCATTCAGGTTCCAGGAGCAGAGCCCCTGTAAAGCTCCACCTCCAGCCCCTGACAGTGAGGAAGACTGTGGCCCGGAAGATGAAGGCTTGGATGGGAAGTCAGATCTTTCCTCTGAGGTCTCTGATGAAGCTGAAGGGAAGATGCCACCCGGTGTTGTGTCCGGATCTAGTCAGTGTAAGACAGAATAGTTCAACACAGCATTTCATGACTTAAACTGAAAGATTGTCTGTTGTTTCCTGTTAAACTCAGTAAAACTGTCAGTATGTTGTGTCTGTAACATGTAAATAAGGCCAGTTTACAGGTTTTCAGAGGGTTACATTCGTGCTGATGGGAACATCAAACATTTACAAGCTATGTTATCAGAAAAGTCAAACCTGGAAGAAAAATGCAGAGAAAATATGAAAATTGGACTTTTCACTTGCACTTGGTAGCATCATCCCAGAAAATGTTAAAACAATCCAACTCTTAGCTGCACCAACCCGCAGTGACTAATTATTAGGACTAAATCTTCAGCATCATTGATGTCTGAAATAATTGTGCGTAAAACTTAATCCTTGACAATGGAAACAAAAGTTTGACCAAAAAAATCTTAACTCAATTCCAGGATATTTCAGCCATATTTCATAGCTTTTCAATGGACGGAGTTTGTGCAGAATAGTTGAAAACTTCATCCCTTGAGGAAGGCAGCAAGACTTTCAAACCATCTCATAATGTTTAAAGGTTAGGTTCAGAATTTTTCATGGCAATCATAATACCATACTCACTTGAGATATGTGTGTTATTGATTACTGTGATTATTCCTCCTGTTGATGCTGGATATGAATTAATCCCCTACTATTACAACTTCACTGTAACAGATGTGGGACAAAATCCACAGTCCTCATTCTGCAAAAAAATGTATTCAAAAGTTCAGCCAAAGCTAAAATGATGATTCAGAAGTCTGAGGAAATCAGGTCAATCAAATCCCTAAATTGTTCCACGGTGTGAAATTCCTGTTTTTACTCTTTGGTAACATTTTTATGAGTGTAACTCGCTCATAACCTGAGCAGGACATGCTGCCTTATATGGAAATTTTAGAGGTGTTCATTATTTTAATGATCAAATATCATGAATGCACACCTCCTCATGATCAGGTGGCGTTCATCAGGCTCTAATGAGGGATTTACAACAAGTTCGGGAAGAATCCAACTTGAAACACTTGTACGAGCAAACCTGACAGAAAAAAGTAAGTTTAAGGATAAAAGTATGAAAATGTTCTTGCATGAGGCCTGTTGTTTACTCGCTGAGCTGCAGCTGAAGGACTAAAACAAGGAGTCTGGTACTAAAAAGATTGATTTTATAGAGTAGTTTCAGTCAGGGGTGATCACTTCACAATACAGCAACAATTAGTCCATTAATTGATTGATCAGTCAACGGATCGTTTCAGTCATTTTTCAAGCTACAACATTTTCTGGTTCCAGCTTCTCAAAATGAACATTTTTTTGTTAATCTTCCATATTTGAAAGCATATTTAATATTTTAAACCGAAGACATCACAGCGGCCTCTAAAAAAAAAGCCATTTTTTCACTATTTTATAGACTCAATGATGAATTGATTAATCAAGAAACTAATCTGCAGATCAATTAATAATGAAAATATCATGTTAGCTGCAGCCCTTGTTCACAGCCAGTATAGAGTGGAAGATTTAATTATAGTGACCAAAAACAAAGTGTTCATGGATATGCAAGTATTTTGTTAAGAGACTGAACATATTTAAAATCTGTCCAAGTTGATTTTAATTAATGATTTTAATTAATTTTTATACACTAATGAAATGAACTAAGACTAGTTGCTGACTGGAAGTTTGTAGAAATGTATTTATCTAAAACACCACAGAATTATTTGTAAAATAGTTAACAACAATGTTCAGTATGAGTCTTTGAGGTGTTTCTGTTCTCTTCTGTCACAGGTTTCCTGATGTGAAGGCAACAAGTTTCCTGGTTGGAGTGACGTCACATCATCCAGCTTCAGATTAATACAAGTGAGATGAAGTGACACATCTGTAAAACCGCTGTAATGGGAAAGATCACATGTACTTACATGTAGTAATTAACATTTATACCTTTTGTTTTCCTTCAGACATTATTAGGTCAACTTAGTTGTATTTCTTTAAGGTGTAACCAGTATGTTTTGTTGGATTAGTTTCTGTGTTATTTTCCTCAAACACTCAATCTGAGTTAGTGAACAGTTCAAATATTTTTTCTATAGTTGAACTCTTATTAAGATTTAAATGAGGTGTTTTTCTCATCCAGCTTGTTTACATTAATGCGGTACATGTTGTGATCAAAGTTATTTCATGTATCCATTTAACTGTTGAAAGTGATTTATGTTATATAAAAAAAAAAAAAGTTGGATAATGAGAACTGTAATGTTTGTCTTTGAGAAAGTTAACAAAATATAAAGTAGCCAAGCAGACATTTTGTTTTATTAATTTGTAAATATATCTTTGTTAATTTTGAGTTTTAATGACCTTTTGGGTCAGTTTTGGTTTAAACTGTTTATAATTAATGCCTTGTGCTGAATAAATTTTGAGTTGAATGCAGAGAAACTGTTTCAGCTACCAAATTAAATCCTTATTGATATTTATTTTACCGCCACCAGTACAGCCTGTCGCCCATCGTCAGCTGGGATCGGCTCCGTCAGTCGTGGGTGTATAAAGAGCAGTTTAAGCTAAAGGCTAAAATTAACACAAAGTCCTGAAATGACCCCTACAGTCATTACAGTTCATTCTGTCACCAGAGTGTACTGTTGAGCTACGATTGTTAACAGGAAGTCCTGAATATGACGCTGCTATGTGAGGATCCGTCTGTTAAACCAGTGATAAACATAAATCATTGCTGCTGTTGGAGCTTTTTGTACCGTTATGAAAAAGTGTGAATAACAAAAAGCTTTCTGTGTTTTTTTTTTTTTGTTCAATGATCTTTGAGGAAGCTTGAAGGTTTTTTTTTTTAGTAAACTGCACTTTATTTCAGATGGGTCACATCCCAGATTAACGAAGTAGTTTGTTTATTACTAAAAGGTCAAAAACAAATCCTTTTTATCTTTTAAATCTCACATAACCTGTATACATTTATATATACAGACACAAATGTGATTGAACCACAGTATGTGGAGCAGTAGGTGGATTTCTAAGTCATTTATAGCAGACTTGTTGCTCTGTTCCGTCTCATAAATGTGATCATTACTTATTTACATGGTGACTGAAGGAAAAAAAGTTATTGTCAGAAGTGGGATTCGAACCCACGCCTCCAGGGGAGACTGCGACCTGAACGCAGCGCCTTAGACCGCTCGGCCATCCTGACACATGAAACCCTACAGAGAAACTCCCGCTAATAAAAATAACCTTTGAACGGTTGACTGCTGTTTACTCATCCGGTTTAAAACGTTCCTTTCTTCAATTTTTTTGTTTAAAAAAATTGATTTTCCAAAGGAAGTTATGTGTAATGTAACGTTACACGCCACGAGGAAGACGTTGAAGCGTGTCGACGTCATCATCGCTTATGCCGCCATGTCTATTGTCTTTATTGAGAGACCGTTAAAAGACTTTAAACGGTCAAAACGGACGTTAGACGTTAACAGTTTCAAAAGTCTTGTTTGAAAGACTTTGTTCAGTAACAGGTTCTCATGTCAGACGCGTTTCTGTTACTGGTCTTACGGTATTACCAGCCGGGTAAACAGTGGACTCTACTGCCGGAGATCGTTGTTCGATTCCCGCCTCCGACCTCGAGTCGGGACATTTTTTTAAAAACGTTGTCGTGTTATTTACTGTTACTGCTAACTTTACGGAAGTACTAACTACGTTTCAAGTGAAAATTATAACCCAAACCTATGATCTTTCCCCAACACTAACCAGACATTAACCACATATAACATCAGTAGTAACTGTTGTCGTTCGCTTCTCTTCAGTCTCCAACAAGCTGACAGACAGCAGTGTAACCGGTGTTACACCGTGTTTGGTGACCTGCAGTGTTGGAAGAAGTTCTCAATACCACTGTCAATACCACAATTTAAAAGTACTTTATCACAAGTGGAAAAATCCTGCATTTAAAATCATTCTTAAGTATAGCAGTATTACCAGCTAAATTTACATAAAGTACTAAAGTAAAAGTACTAATTTTGCAGAAAATCAGACTTTGACTGATATATTACAATGCTGTTTATGTGCTGACTGATCAGTATTAATGATGTACTTTGTTAAATTTATCTTATACATGGGATACTTTTTCTTAATTAAAGGATCTGAGTACTTCTTCCAACACTGCCGGTCACAGAATCTGATGGGTCACCAGATCTGGTGTAACACCGGCAGCAGTCGTACCTGCATAAGGAAAGTAGGAACTAACTTTTAAATTAGGCCTTGTGGATGTAATCTGAGTGAAAATTCAGCTGCTGGGTGACCTATTTCTCCCCTGAAATCTGTTCAGACATGGATTTTGGTGAACTGCTGAGATGAAATAAGTCGAAGTTTATATACTTCCTACAACAGAACCTTTCTACTCATGCTCAAACCTCATTGGCTCACAGAACTGAGGGTGTCAGGAAGGTCTGCAGTCGGACCCTTCTCCTTATGTCACTGAGAAATTGTCACATAGGACAGTAAAAATATTACAAAATTAGCTTGAAACGGTTTAAAACAGTGGAATCGTAAGTATTAATGTACTTATGTATTTTTATTCCAATTTTCTTCTCAGGTAAAAGTATCACACACACAACATATTCAGTTAGAAGTCCTGCATTAATGTTTTCTCACTTAAAAACACAAAACTATTAGCAACATGTAGAAAAAAAAAGAAAAGCGAAATTATGGAGATGTTTTTTATATAAAACCCTAATTGGACAAGTATACTGTAGCTGCCTGATGTAGCCGAGTAACGCAGAAAACTAGAATTATAAAGCACCATAAAATGGAAATAGTTACGTATAATTTTGGCACTTAAACGTACTTACTTTCCACCTGTTTCTGTGATGTAGTGTGATGTTGATGATGATGATGATATATTTTTATTTCAGTGACAAAAGACCACACTTCCAGCCTGCACTGTTGAAAAATCTGTATTTATTAATGATTTACAAAAGGCTAAACATGAAACCATTTAAATGATTCAGTTCCATTTTGAAACCTAAAAAGGAGTTGTTGTGGTTGGGTGGGGGGGAGAGGAGGAAGAGGAGGAGGAGGAGGAGGAGGAGGAAGAGGCGACGCGTCTGTAGTGTTTTTTTGTTTTTTTTTTTACAGGTCAGTTATAACAGCATCTTATCTCATCATGTTTTAGTGGAGGCTCCTGGAGAGAAAAATAGAATAAATCCACACACAGGATGGAGTCACTCAAACAAACTGCAGAAGAGAGATACATTTGAAACATCACTATTTTTTCTTTTTCTTTAAAAAAAAAATAAGGGACACACTGCGGGTTCGAAGTGCATTTCTTTTCTACATCAGCAGAGCAGCAGTGGTGGTGAATGTGATTATGGAAATTGTGTATATATATTTTGTACAATCACAATTCTGTCACCTTAACTCCAGTCCTAAAAAAAAAAAAAACACACCTGGATCCCTCCAACTACAGCTGGTGTAAAAACACTTTTCTGTCTCTAATAAAGAGAAAAAAAACAGATTATTACCACAGTACGAGAGGTCCCAAATGTAATCCACTCCTCAGAACAGTTTGCCGATACATATTTAATAAACATAAGTGTTTTTGTGCAAGTATGTTTTTTTCCCACAAGGTTTGAAATAAATATTTGTTAATTCATCGTGAGAGACAGTGAGTGAGTTCCTTCTCTGGCTTGAATTTAGAGAACAATCAGTCAAATTAATCTCACACAACTCTGCAAAAAAAAAGAAAAAAAAAAAAAGATTTTTATTAAAAACAAATACAATTAAAGTTACCTCAAGTTGGGGCAAAAAAACATTTAAAAATTTAACTCCACTGACGGTGAGGAGCAGTGGGGAGACAATCCAGTTTTGGCAGAATTTCCTGTTAGAGCTTCTGTCACCAAAATGCTGTTAAATCACATTAGTTTTGAAGTTTTTAGTAGCCTGGCAGGTTTCTACAGTAGTAAAAGAGTGAGACAGTTGTGGACCCAAATATTTACAGTAATGTTGTGCACTTAAAAGATTCTTCTCTGGACTGTAAGATCCTCCTCTGGAGAATCCTCCAAAGCTTTATCTAAAACATCACAAAAAAAAAAAAAAAAAAATCCCATGCTTTCTTGCTACGGAATGAAATAACAGTGTTTTCACTCACTGAGAATTTTAATTTTTTAAAAAAAAACAAGAAATAAAGAAAATAAAGATTGGTCTGGAGCTCAACCGTGGCCATTTCTGCTGGCGAGAAGGAAATTAAAAGTGTGAAAACAACATGATGCAGAAAAAGAGCATAAAATAACACCATAAAATTGTTCATATTTCAGTAAGCTATTTAAAAAAAAATTAAAATGAGCATAAACCTTTCTCCACCCGTCGCCCCAAGAACCATTTTACAAACAAAAATAGATCCCCCCCTTTGTCGTGTGATTCTCAAATTCTCACTAGATATAATTAAAACTTTTTTACAGTGCTTTATCATTATATATCTTTGACAGACCTTAACGAGGGGAAGAATTGTTTTAAGCCATTAATGTCTCTCCTATTGCAACGATATAGCTACGTCAAAAAAAGTGAATGGTCCAGTTATTCAATGATTAAAATAAAAAAATAAAAGGGGAAAACAACACAAACAGGAGGAGACGGTCAGCGGTAGGCGAAGCGAGCAACCGGCTCTCTCGACCCAGTTTTGTCCCAGCGGCACCTGAACGTTACCGTGGTGATGTGGGCGTCCAGGTGGCGCTGGGAAGCGAAAAGGCTCCGGGGGGTCTACTACTTGGTGTTGAGCTCGTTCTCCAGCTCCATGAGTTTGCGTGAAGCTTTGACCTTGTTGGAAACCTCCTTCCCCTGAGAGAAGAGACGCTGGCGCTCCTTGAAGGTCAGACTCTCCGGAGCGCCGCTGGGGATCGAGTTCTCCTGCTCCTGACTGCAACACACACACACGCAATAAACCGTTACGCCAGTAAATATGGAGCATCTGATGGTGTAGCTACCACACTTTATGTCAACTATTCCCAGCAGTGTAACTCCATACTAATAGTACAACAGTGTGTAAAATACAGTTTTTTCCCTATATATCATTTTAATAGTTTGTATAAAAGTTGCTTTATTGTTTTCTACTAACAAGAAATGATCCAAAATTTGCATTAAACAAATAATTGAAAGTTAACTTTTGATCTTGGAAACAGCAGATCACCACAAAGTTCACTTAGTAATCATCACAGAACTCTAGATGTTTAAATTTTAATTTTTCTGAGAACTTTTAAGGATTTCTTGTCCATGTTTCATTGGGGCTTAAAGGCCCCAAGGCTGTTGTTTTAATGGATGAACTCGCTACAACAGCGTTATGAGGCGCGCCAAACTGCCTCGAAGCCCCAACTCCGACCTTGTTTCAATATTGAAGCTTCAACTAAGAAACCCAGCAACAAATGCTGCAGCGTTAGAGTGAATGAGAGAAATAAAACGTTATTTTCTGATTGTTTCGCGGCGGTTACGTTCTAAAGAACAGAAACTTAAGTTTCATTTTCCTCCTCTGCGTTTCTCCCTTTTCATTCATTCATTACATCCAAATAATGCAGCAGTAAATACAAAGAACAACACGACGAATGTGTGTTTCTAATCTGATGCCTGCTGTGCATCAAATGAGACGCATTAGTTATCGCTTTCAGTGCGTTTGGGCCGTAAAAGTTGACATTGAAAGTTCAATCTTGATCTTGGAAACAGAAGTTCACAAACCAAACACTTTGGATTGTTTCACTAGTTATGTTTTCCAAAGATTTCCCAAATCAGTTACATTGTTCCTTCTATTTAGTTTTCTGGCTCAAACTTCAGCACAGTGGAAAATATGTTTTTCAGTGTGATGGTTACATGCAGACGCCAGTAATCAGATACACGTCACCTGTCTGCATATGGAGTTAAATGCAGAGGAAGAAAAGAGTCTTTTAACAGAGTCCCAAAGCACGACTGTGTGGTTTTATCTGATAACTCCTGTATAAACTTTGAAATCAGGCTGCTTCATTTTTAAAATATCTTACATTGTATTATAGAATATTACTGATTGTTACTCAGTCAATTGTTCAATGTCTAGCAAAAAGTCTAGTAACTAGAAATACATAAATAAATGTACATACAGTACATTGAATTTCAATACTACGGATTTAACCCTTAAACAGGCAACGTGCACCAGGAGATACACATTCTTTAACATCCTGTTGGGGGCATATTTGAACGTTTTCACCAAATCAAGTTATCATTTATCAAAAGTTTTATCTGGTACTGGTATCTAGGTCACATGACTTGGTTCAGGTTATCTGTCGTTTTTTTGTCAGCCTGATCAGAAATGTTCATGGCTGCCAGTGGTGCAGGACATGCTTACCACGTGGTAAGTAATTATATATTAATCATAGTTATTTTCAATAAAACAACAATATAAATTCATAACACTAACTATGACTAATGTCTTAATATGCTGATGACGAAACACTTGTCTAAAGGTGTTCATGGTGTTATTCAGCAACTTGAAATGTATGTATCTCACGAGATACGTTGCCAGATTAAATGTAGAAAAAATGGTCAATGTGTAGTATTCAGAATTTAGTTTCAAACTGGAAGACATGTTATTTTCACTGCAAAAACAGACATTATCATGCACAGGTATGTAGATTATGACAATATACCAATTTTATATATATATACACACACACACATACATATGTATATGTGTGTGTGTATATATATTAGGGGTGTGCCCGAATACAAATACTTTATTTGGCAAAGCCAAATAGTGTTTTTTTAATGAATATTTGTTTCATACAAATATTTAAAAAAATATTTGTTTTTCGAGAAGAAAAAAAAACATCTCAAATACCGGTTACATCACTATCTCAGTGTCTCTCCTCTGCTCCGCTGTTACGTCTATCAGCAGGTCAGAGTGGGGACCTCCTTTATAAGGTAGTTTATTCATGACCACTTATTGTAACACTTTAATTTTGTAAAATTAAAAGTGCATCTTGGTGCCATGACATTGGCACGGTGTTGGTAGTCATGTCTGGTATTTTGCTAACCTCAGTTGCTTTTGGTTGGTCAGGTGGGAAGCGTGCCAAGGTTTTGGTCTCAAGAACATAGCACTGAGCTTCAGTATTTTGGGGAAAAGAGATAGGTACACAGGTACACCAGCAGAGGCCGGTGTTCAAGTACTTGAAGTCAATCAATGGCTTGAATCAGTTGAGATGGTTGTTCATTTGAGTGTGCCTTGTCCTTTTTAGAATCGGTAGAATTGATAGAACTGGTTGGGTAGAACTGTGTGGTAGCCTATACTTTGATAGAAATGATAAAATCAGTTTAAAAACTAGTATGTGTGATGTTAATGACCAGGGAAACAAAAATGTATCAATTTTCTTCATCAAATAAAACATCAAAATGTTTACCATTATGACCATTTTTATACCTTAATAGGGCAACGTATCCTGGGAGATACAACTCATAAAATCCAAAATATACAAAATATTTTAATAATTTGTGTTGAAATGTTTTACTGTGCAAATGAGATAAGTAATAACATTGAATTATTTTTTACAACTCATTTTCCACTTCTGCCTGTTTAAGGGTTAAAACAGAAGAAATAGCAGAACATAGTGAACTGTCACCTTAAGTTTACTGCAGTACTTTATACACAGATTAACATCTAAATTATGCATGAAGTTGCTTTGGGAAGTGGTTTCTTGTTTGGGACGTTGTTGATCATGCAACACCTGATAATTATTTTGAGGCTCCTGTTTGCGTTGCTGTTAAGAAACGTTCACCAGCTTGACCGTATCATAAAACAACACTTTTACAAAGTGAAAACATACATATGGCATTCGCTCAGTACAGAGAGCAGCGAGGAGTCTCACCTCTTCGTCCATTTGTCCCGCGGGTCGTTGTAGACTTCTCCCGATCCTACAACTCCTGCTGAGTTTCCAGTGTACGAGTTAAATCCTGTCCGAGGTTTAAAGGGTCACACACAGCAGACAAACAGAGCAGAGAAACACGAGTCAGCATCATTAAGACACAGCCGGTGATACTGGAAAACATGTGAAGCAGAAGCTGCTGGTTGACGGCTGCCAGGATCTCTGGTTCTTTGCTTTCATTCAGTCATCTGAGTTAAAAATCCCTCTAAAAACTTATTTAAACTTAGGAAGTAACTGAACTTCTGTAACAATATTAAACAGCTTCGACCAGAGACCCTGATCACCAGAAACCAGCAGCTTCTCCAGTCGACATCACTTCATTTCCCACAGACCAGCCTAAGCAGAAGGAAGGAAGGAAGGAAAGAAGGAAGGAAGGGAACGAGTTCTGGAGAAGCTTTAGGCAGAAACAATCAGACCTCATTGAAGTAGAGCAGTGAGAAAGAGCGTTAAAAAGCTGTTAAAGGGCCATTCCAAAGCAGCAGACGGTCTGTGGAAGTGTCGGGTGGCGTCCGAGGCCGAGTTCACCATCAAACATGTCTGACTATTAGTGCTGATAATCCTGAAGCACTGCAACAGTTTTATTGTCTTTATTTAACAATTACAATATGAATTACAGAGTATTTAGAATCTAGATTTTGATCTAAATCAAGTCAGGTTGTAAAGTTCCTGTATACAGATGCATTCAAAGTGAAGATATATACTGTATCGGGCTTAGTCAGAGCTGTTAGATTTGACATGAAGAGGGTGATCTCGACCTTTGACCCCCAAAGGAGACGTTAATGAGTTGGGCTCATGTGTCCCTGTGTCTTTCCAAACCTCAGCATCATCCAGGCCAAGACCAGACGTCTGAGTTCAGACTATGTGACTCCAGAGTCTGCAGACATTTATTTCCTAACAAATATCGCAGCGGCCAAGAAAAACATTTCCTCCTCGCTGGCTCAAGAGGTGTTTATCAGTGAAACCTTGCAAGTTTTGGCTGGAATAGGACATTTATAATCTTTTAAGGATAAATCCTAGTGATATTTAATACTTCTGTGTGTCAACAAACCCCAATGAAAAGACCAAAAACAACAATAAATGAATCCTGCAAGTATCATCTGTGTATGTGGAGCCTGATAGACAGTATTTTATTCCTCTGAGCCACAGAGCTCCGCTGTTCAAAATCTATTAAACTATTAAACAATTAGACGATCAACAGAAATTTGACTTTGATGCTTTTCTTTGTCATACATGATCATAAACTGTTGATCAGATAAAACAAGACATTTAACATCTTAACTTTTTCTCTATTTTCTGGCATTTTCTAGACAAACGACTAATGGAGACAATAATCTGCAGATTAATCGAAAATAATTATTCATTGCAGCATTTATGGGTTCTGCAGCTTGTTGTGATTCAGATCCACATACACCGTCCTGATGTGGATCCATCCGCAGATGAAAATAGTCCCCAACAAATGCAGCATTTAAAAAGTAGAAGTGGTTTTTTATAATATGTAGATGCTCTTATGTACAAAATCAAATCTTTGTTTTCTAATATTTAGATATTTAATGTGCAAATAAATCCATTTTAAAAATAGATTTATGCTACAGAGGAAACGTCGGAGAGTATGAAGATGGACTGATGCTTTGTTAGTTTTTAGTCTTTTCATGGGATTTGTTCACAGTCAGAAAAATACAGAATAATTCCAGCTTCACCCTTAAAGACTTCCAACTGCTATGAATCTCTTTTCACTCACTAACACGCCTTCAACTGGAGAGCAGGAACTAATCAGAGAAATGTGGGAAAAGTGGGAAGATAAAAGCCTGCAGACTCTGTCGATGGCACGGTGACGGATCCACAGGCTGGATCAGTTCTTTGTCTCTAGTTTCACCAATTATTGAAAGCAGAGGTTGAATCCTACTAGATGGCAGCAGGGAAGTGTAGACCTGATCTGGACTTAAACATGAACACATTCAGTCTTTACTCTAACTTAAGGGAGTCCAAATGCATGTTGTGTTTGAGATGAAATGAAAAAAGGAGGTACAGTTCAGATGCAGACACAGCGACAGGGTGTGAACCCAGATAGATTCATCCAGCTGGCAGCTTCCCCGCTCTTCTTTAGGGTTTTATGGAGCGAACGCAGAGATCTGAAGTGTAGTTTTGGGACGGGATCAAGCCGGGTCTCCCGCTCGAGCCCCAAAACCACATAAACACAAACTGGCAGAGAACAAAGTAACCGCAGAGAAACAACCCCTGGTTCAAGGTCGGTTACATTCCTCTGTGGAGCCAAAAGAGATGGAAAATTATACTCCTGGCACTGCTGTTCAAAATTGTTCAGATTCACAAGAAAGAGTCATCCACTGAGCTTTTCATTTACTCTCAAAGGTTGTGACTGTTTTTCTTTTATTCTGCTTCAGTTATCCTGCAGGCCGGCGGAGTTTAAAACAACTCGCTGTTTTGTTTTTATGAACCGATACAGACAGAGCGCTGCCTCTTCTGTTGAAACCTACAATTAATGCATGCATCTTTTTTAAAATTGTTGCTAGGTGACCAACGAATCACCTATCCTTAAACGGTGATGACATCAGGTGCTTTTCCACTCCGAGTTGTATGTTTTTCCAACTTGAGGCTCCTGCAAAAACGCTCAAGAAGCAGTGACCAAAAAGCTTCGCTGTCATTAAAACAGTCACAAGAAGCCGTCGCAGGCTGCTAAAAATGGCTCTGTGTGATCGGGCTTTGTCTAGTTGCACCTTCAGAGACAAACTGGCGTCGGGATTGTTTTTCTTGTGGTTTTTCATGCAAAAGGCAAAAAAAGGCCGGATTTGATTAAAAGTCGAGCTGCTTTCGGAGCTGCCAGCTGATCAAATCACACTCATCGAAACACATTTGAAGATTCATATGTCAGGGAAGCCAGAGACTCAGGTGCCGCTCGGTCACCTGAACCTGCCGCAAAGCCCTGTGGGAGTTGTAGGAGGTTTAGTAAAGCTGCAGCGTTAAGACAGCATCATAGCTACAGCAGACACACACACACATAAGACTGACAGCGAGATGAAGGACAGTCAGATCAGCTGACAGAAGCACATAACAAGAGATAAAGACTGAGCGCTAGAAGAGACAGGCGCGGAGTGGAAACAGGAAGTGAGCAAAGACAAATAAGAAATAAATAAAAGGACAGCAGCCTGGTGGAAGCTACGCACAGGCAGGAAAAAGCAATAGACATCAAGCCGGTTACTGAGGTGAGCTGCTGGCAGCCAGAGTGCAGTGTTGAGTGTCTATGTGTGTGTGTGTGTGTGTGTGTGTGTGTGTGTGTGTGTGTGTGTGTGTGACAAGGTAGTGAAACATGCAGATTTTCTCTCTGAGGGAGGTGAGGTGGGGGTTTGGGGGGTTTGGGGGGTGAGGTAAGGGTAGGTGGGAGGGTGGGGGGGACGTTAGTGGGATGTTTTCCTGACTTTGATTGAAAGTAGAAGTTCTGATGAGGTCTTGGATGTGTTTGAATATTTAATGAGCAGCGGGGATGAAGGTGCCGGCAGCTTGTTTCCTGGTCGTCAGGTGGTGATTTAAGTCACACTGAGCTGCGTTCGAAGCCGTTTGTCTGAGGTCGTTCAAACTGCAGATGTTTCTGCTTCTGACCCCTCAATGCAAAGTCACTTCTGCATCATTTTAAACACCATTACTGATACTAATACGCTACTCATGTTTTCTTTATCAACTTACTTTGATAAATAAAAACATTTTCATTTTAATAAAACGCTGCTAAAAACATTAGACCGTACAAGAAATTTGAATAAATATTCTAGAAATGTGGACTTGAATCAGTGACTGGTTCTGATCAAAGAGCGCTAAAACTACACTATGACTCTGACCAGACATCTGATGCCAGCTGTTAGTATTTACCAGTCAGCGCTACAGTCGGAACCAAAAACACATTGAGGTTTGACAGCTGGTCCGAATCATCTACGAGCTGTGAGCAGTTCATTTATTTCTCTTCTTCTCGTTTGTTTTGACTGGTGTTTGAGAAGCCGGAGGACGTCAAACTAAACACTGTTTCACAAGAACAATTAGAGAACTATTTTGTATTTTTTACCCTGTTAATCATCTTGACACCTCTGTTCTTTTTTTTTTGTGGAATTAATCCAAAAGAAAGCCGAAAACAAAAAGATACAGGATGAATTTAATTACTACGACTGACTCCTTGTCTTACTTTGAAAATATAACAACACTAGTGTGCACAGAGTGTGTCTCAGGCGGGATATTTTAGGAGGAAAAAAATATTCCAGGCAGCTGCCAGCTGACTGCAGCTTGACCTCTCTTATTTTAGATATTGCTCTCCAAGAATGAGTCCTTCTGGAGAAAAGTAAAGATTCATATCTTGACATAACATTCGACACGGATAAACCAAGAAAAACAGCTAATGTTTCATACCGAAGGCCCAAAAATGACCTTAAAAATCTGCTATAACAAATACCTGCCACTAGGAGTCGCTGTGGTAACACAGAGAAGCAACAAGCTTTTTAAACAGCCGCAGACAAAGAAGAACCTTCTCACTCAACACGCCGCTGCCGTGTTTTTTACATGTTTATGTTTATGAATGAGAGCTGATGCTTTATCGAGTGATTGATGGGAGTGTGAAGCCAATGGTGTGTCTCCTTCCCTTTAAAGCCAACACCGCTAAGCAGAGCCACGGGGCAGGAAAGGGGGGGTGGAGGGGGGGTGGAGGCGGGGGGGAGGGGCAGACTGACGCCCCCCCCCCCTCCCCACCCATCCCCAAGCAGCAACCAACCAGACACAAAAGGAGGCGGCGAGCGACAACACCAACAGTACTATGATTGGCTCTGATGGGTCTCAATCTGCAGCAAAAAAGTGGTGGCGTGATTATCGATTGCTTTTTCTGTTCGCTAGTGCTGATCGAGTGGGGGAGGAAGAGGAGGAGGTGATTGGAGGAAGATGAGGAGGGAAAAAAAAAAACCTCTGGGGACAGAAGGAGGTGTTCAAACAAACAAAAAAAATTACACAACAATCTGATTTGCTTGAGGAGAGGGAGGGAAATTTCCACATATATAAAATAACGAACGTAAAGTGATGAATGAAGGGATTTTGATTGACGACAATTAAAAAAATTTGGACAAACATGTAAAAAAAAAAAAAAAAAGAGGAAAAGTAGACGGTGGAAATGAAAGGGCTCTCTACTGAAAAAAAGGTAAAAACACAACATAGCACTAAAATCATGAAGGAGTGGCTAGTAAATGAACAGATGAGTGGATGAGAGGGAGGTGTGGGAGCTGTAGAGGGCGCCGTGGCGAGCCTGACTCCTCTCTCCTCTCTCTGCGTCTACCTTTAACGCCTCCTGGGGGGACGGAGCAGGGTTTGGCAGGAAGGGGGGGGCCTGTACTGTTGGAGTTGTTGACTGGCGGCTGGAACGAGCCAGACAAGAAGATGCCGTCGGAAAAGGGGCGGGGCTTGCGGGCAGTGGGCGGCGGCTGAGGCCTGCTGTGATTGGGCGAGGCGGAGGCCGGGAGGTCGCCGTACGACTTCCGGGTCGCCGACAGCTTCACCTGACCTGATTGGCTGCCGCCGCCACTCCCTGCTTTGGTGACTTCCTCATCGTCATCCTCATCGCCCGCGTAGGAGACGAACTTGGCGGTGTAGAGCGTGTCGGGGGAGGCGACCTGGGTTTTGAGGTAGGAGGTGTTTCTCTGTGGGGGTGGCGGGGGGGTGTTAGTAGGGTTGTGGGGGGCAGGGGGTTGGTAGTCCCGGGGCAGCGGGGGCCGATACAGACCGGCCGGCTCATCTGGCGTCAGCAGCTTTCTCTCCGCTTCCTCGTGCTGCCGGCGCCGCTCGGCCTCCAGGCGAGTGTAGTACTCCTCCTCCTGTCTCCTCTAAGGAGGAGGGGGGGGGACAACCTGTTAGTACGCTCCACTCTCATTGGCTCTCACCTCAGCAGTGGACACTAATTGGGGGGACTCCTCGTTAACAAGCTCCACTACGCTGACTGTACATCTGACTGCTACATCTGCTCCACCCAGCAAGACGACAACAACTATCCACCACAGATACCAGTCTGATCATACTGGTCCAGACCAGGGACAGTACTTATAAAACCCTATCAAGTCAGTTAATTATGATGATTGGTCAAAAAAAAATGCACTGATTAAAACATCCTCTTAAAACCTCTTAAAACATACTTAAGAGTTATTACTTAATTTCTTTTATTTCTGTTTTTATTTCTTTTAAATTGTATTTTCTTTTATCTTACTGGAAAGACTTTGTGTGTGTTTTTAATTTGCTGCTCTGTATGAATCATTTTGTAATGTGGGGTTTTAGAAATAAAGATTATTATTATTTACTAGAATACAAAGTTACAGGTGAGTAGTTAATAATTTAATTCTGACTTAAAGGAATGAGGACCGGTATTCAACACGGCTGCTGCTGCAGTATTGAAAGATAATGTTTACGTCTGTTTATCATTAATTATGTTGTGTACCATAAATCTGTTGTGTTTTTAACATCTGGCTAGTGAAATATTATTTTTATGCTGATTAACAGACATTGTCCCTGTTAAATAAATAAATAAGAGTAATGAATAAATAATAAATGAATCACCGGACGCCGTCTCATCTGGACTCTGACGCTTTGAGTTTTGTTTTTTTAATGATCCTCTTGTATGTAAAGTGTCTTTAAGTACCTTCAAAAGCTTAAAGTTCTAAAATAAATGTATAATTATTATTGTTATTAATCTAAGGACCAATATTTGTATATCTCACTTGTTTCCAAAGCTTTGTAGATATTTATTTACTTTCTTTATTTTCTGTTTCTCAGTTTTACTTTTGTAAAATATGAAAATTACCATAAATAAAAAGTATTATATAATTTTATAAGTGATGCCCCTGGACTGGACTTGTTCAAACTGGTTGACTGACGACTGGTCCCACACTTGCCTTCATCTACTCTTCATCTGCTCTAACTGGTGCTGAACTGGTACTGGGCGTACAGTAAACCGGCCTAGACCACCCTGTCTACCACCGTCTCCCCTTCCCTCATCACCGTGTGTATGTGTGTGTGTATATATGTGTGCTTGGTTTTGTGTGTGTCCTCAGTTTATCCTACATGGTTTGTGGGCAGGTTTTTGATCCCGGCCCACCCTGCTCTCCTCAGGCTGAGCATCTACGTTGCTGCTGCTCACATACACTCACACACACACGAAGCTATGCTGGAGGAATGTGTTTAGATTTTCTGGGTTTGGAGCCCGACCAGCCGCTCCGGATTCACATGTGCTCGATGTCGATGCCTCTGATGTTAGATTATCTTCTGGTTTATGGTCCGTTTCATGTGTCTGTCTGTCTGTCTGTCTGTCTGTCTGTCTGTCTGTCATGGGCTCAGTGTAGTCAAGATCGTGTGTGTGTGTGTGTGTCATCTAGCGCTGTGGGTGTATCCCAGCTGCCTTTGAAGTGTTCAATCAGCCCAGTTGGAATCTGAAGAAACTGGGAGGGATTAGTGGGTGTGTGGGTTTGAATGAGTGGGTGGGTGAATATGTACAGTATGGATGGATGAGGGCGGGGATGAGGCGGGCGGGTGTAGATTTGTGTGTGTGTGTGTGTGTGCATGAAACTGGATGTGTTTTTTTGGGGGGGGAAAGTGGGAGGGTGGGCGGCATTCCCTCACATATAGTTTCTGAAGCGATGCCGGATGGAAATGATGACACAAATAAAATGAAATAAAATTAATAATTTAAATAAAAAAAACTTCAGAACTCAATCATAACTGCTTCCCTCAAAAAAAAAACTGAAATAACTTCCTGACACGACAACCAACGACAACACGATGGGAGTCCCATGCTTGAGGTGGGTGGGAGCACATAACATGACACAGCAATACATCACATAGGGGTGGGGGGAGGGGGAGGGGGAGGGGGGGGGGTGCACAGGATGAGGACATGCAGTTGGACATCTTAACAGTAAAAAACAGCATCAGAATAACATTCATTACATCCTAAAATCAATATCTCTTGACTAATAGTCCTTTGTGAGATACTTCTGACTACTTCTTTATTACTTTTAACTTCACCAGTTAATGAAATCATTAATTTCAGAGATACAGCTGGAAGAGAAGAATATCTGAGAGGCTTTTCAGTGGTTCAAATCCTACAAACGTCATCTTCAGGTGGAGATTTAAGCTTAAAGTACCGTTAGATGTTTTAAAGGATCAGCGGTCTGATCGATGGTCTACAGGACAAACACACCAGAGTGATGACATCATGGTGAAGTCAGCGAAAAAACAACACAATGATAAAAAAAACACTTGAGTATGTTTGATTTAACGCACAGGACGGAGATGGGCGGGTGGGCATCAGATCAGACCACTCATCATTTAACAAAAGAAATAAATATTTCTACACATATGATGTAAACATGTTGCCTCTGACTTTATTAATGAGCAGTCTGGATAAACACCTTAAGTCATTATAAAGTATTCAGACCGGTTTACTTGGTGCATAATTTACTGTTTTATAGATTTAATTTAAAATGGATTAAACGATGTAAACAGGAACAAAGAAAAAATAAACTGAAATCTCTCACTTACAGGCTCCAAACTGAGTCCAGATGTTATTGTGTGTAGAATTAAATCACCAAAAATAGTACATTTATTCAATTTTAAATTAAATCTATAACATAATAAGTGAAGACGGCCGCTGTACATTTATTTTTTAATTCATATGAGCCGCTAAGTGTGTCATCTACCTTTGATATCATGGATGTTCACACATTTTTCTACAAAATGTTTTAATCTTCTTTTTTTTTTTTTTAATTTTTACCAAAAATGATTTAACTGGAATCTGAAAGTCTCAACTGGTTTTACTGCGTCTATATATTTGTGCCTCCGTCTGTTTAAACTGATTTTAAAAAAACTTCTTGTCCTGATTATTTTAACTTTACACAAATGTTTAAACTCTGAAAGTCTTTTTTTTTTAAATTTCCACATAGTAGTAAAACTCTTATACATTTGGCTTTTATTGTGGAGCTGTAGTGCTTCATGCTGGTTTAAACACTGTTTCATATAAGTTCAGGGAAGCTTAAGATGCTTTTGAAGATGATCAATCTTCAGGCACTTTTAGGCGAAACAGTCGAGCATATTGGTTAAAACTCAACTTCACAGGATCTTCATCAGGGTGATCAATACTGTCAGAGTGTTTTGAGTTCCAGCTGTGATCCTTCTAATGAAGTCCCTGTAAAGTCCAAACTGGTTGGACTAAATAAATCCTTTTAATACGACCTGAGAGTGCCTGAAGAACATCTGTTTCAGAGGCTGCAGGACAGTAAAGGACATTTATAATTATAAGTCATATCAGTTTAACTCTGACAGACAAAGAGAGAGAGACAGACCTTCTCCTCGGCCTCTCGTTTGGCTCTCTCCTCCTCCCTCCACCTTCTCTCCTCCTCCTGCTTTGCTCGCTCCTCTGCCTCCCGCTTACGAATCTCCTCCAGCTGCTGCTTACGCCGTCTCTCCTCATCCTGCAACTGATCACACACACACACACACACACACACGCAGGGAACACCATGCCAAAAAGGCAACGCCAAGACAAGCACACATGCAAAACAAAAAAAAAAAGACAATTAGTACCAAAACATTGATTATAGTAGCATTCATACCCAAACTCTCTGAGAACACATCCACATCCAACGGCTCATTTTAACTGCTTGGACTTCTAGTTAGTGTGCACTAACGTGTCGTGTGTAATGTGAGGTAGTCTGGATTTGTTTCACAGGACGTCTCCAGAGGGGCGGAGCAGAGTGCACTGCAAACACACAGCTGAACGTGCACACACCGACGACAACAACAACAACATGCAACAACAACAACAACAGCAACCAGAACATGGCAGGGCAAAAACAAGGAGAGCCCCTCTTTCAGCTACTTAAAGGTGCACTTGATTTTATTTTATCATGTTTGTACAAAAGCTTCACGTTGAGCTGAAGATGCAACTGAGCAGAGAGGAAAATCAAGCGTACCTGAAGTAACTGTAAGCTCAACGGGCTGCTGCAGAAACACGCTGATAATCATCCCAACACAAACCCAGTAGAATACGGTGACACACAAAACAAGCAGACCCTCTCTCTGGGCTGAATGTCGGTTAAAGGGTTAGTTCAACTAAATTACAACTAAACATATTTTGCCTGTTCAACATAATGGTTTCTATCCATGCAGACGATGTGGTGATAACTCTGTCTCTGAGTGTAGGAGCCAAAATATGTTGTTATTTCTGTTTATATATTGATGTGGGCGTCACGTATTGAGTCACTTACGTTGCTTGACACATGGGTGTGGTTTCCTATTACTTAACCTGTTCACTTAGGTGGTGGCGGGAGTTTTTGGACGAAGGGAGTTGGTAGAGCTCTGATATTTTCTGTTGACCGTCACCATTGTTACTATCATCACCATCGTCACCATTGTTACTATGATCACCATCGTCACCATTGTTACTATGATCACCATCGTCTGTTCATCACTTTATTTTCACAGTATATTTTTTATGCAACAGCTGATTGTCAGACTCTTTCATTTTGTTTATTTTTTTCAATAAAACATCAGTAAAACGTCATCTTGGATGGTTTTGTATGGACGTGTCACATATAGGAGCCTACTAAGTCTTTTAGCGGCCTTTTTTGAAAAGTAGTCGCTACGCTGAGTCTGTCAGTAATGCAGTTCAATGGAAAAATATTTGTGTTTGTGGTGCTCATAAAATAGAAAATGATATCAACAATAACATGTCTCTGTTACGCTGTCAACAGTCTTTATGGGACAATATCTTTGGTAGAAAATACTCTGAATTAAAACTAAAACTTGTTCTGTGGAGTATCCAGAGAGACAGTGATGTTAAAGGGATAATCCTTTAGATATTTCTGAAGTTAAATGTGTTTTTTAATGTCCTTTATGGTCAGAATTGATCTCGCTTTTATTGTGAAGCAACGGTATTTGTCACCAAGGACACTGACAGCAATCATTCATAAAAAAAAACAGATCATTTTGGTAATTTCTTGACAGAAAGTTTTAAATATTGGAGGAGCAGTGTGCTGTTAGATGAAGAGTTGATGAAGAGTGGCAAGACGCAACTCCTCCGACTCATCAGTGAGGTAACAAACCTAACTGCGTGAAATCAGGTCCTGGTTTCTCATTTAAATGAATTTGTTGTAGCTGCTGGTTTGTTTGCTGTGGTGTTAAATCACCATCAGGCGTTGCTAAAGTTCTCCTCCACTCAAAAATATGTTTTTCTTCTTGTTCCTTCAGTTGGATGTTTGAGCTTCACTGTACAGAACGGGTCAATGAGCAGGATTTGTGACAGCACAACTAGTTTTTGGAAGCTAATTAAGGTCCAATATTCAACCTTAACAAGTGTGGTGTGAAAACCTGAAGCCTCCATGTAAGAATTATATTATGGACGAGGCAGAAATCTCAAAGTTGGATAAAACACAACCTGGACAAATAACACCAAAAACTATCTGCATGGAGAGAAAACACTAGATGTACTTGAGAAAATGTGTTTCTGTAATTTGGGTGAACAGACCCTTTAAAAAGAGAACATAAAGAGGCTCAGCTGGACACACACAAATGCATGGATGGATGGATGGATTCATGAGTAACACAACATCATGATGCTGCCCTGCGTAGGCAGCGCCGGGGTCTCGCAGGACTATCATGCATGGATCTGGACCTGGACGTCCCCCCCCCCCGTGAAGCATTCAGCCATGCAGGCGCCACCTCGATATGCACTCAAAACATCACTGCTGACAAGAATCACACCAGCCTCAGCACTGCTACTCTATAAGCATGTGTAAGTTTGGTTTTCGATGGCTTCGTTCGTTTGGGAAACGCCAGTATTTCATCATTTGTGAGCAGCGGCTTCCCTCTCCGTCCCCCCCAGCAGTTGTTTTGAGTGGACAAAGAGATGGACGGCTTCCCCAGCCAGACGATATCAAGCATCCCAGGACGGCCTCTCCATGACCGAGGCTGCTCTTTAGCTAATCATGGCCCAGCCCTGCCTCCAACCCCCCCCCCCCCCCCAATGAAACGACGACAGTAGTCCAGATGGGTGGGAAGAGACAAATCGGAAACAACGGGCAGGTGGGCAGCCCAGACAGAAAACAGGAAGTGATGTGGGTTAGGGAGAGGATACTAAGTCATTAACAGGAAGAACATACCAAGTCTAGAACAGAGATAGCTGGGACAGCAGTCTGCTGCTGAAGAAGAAGAAGAAGAACAGAGTAGAGAGTGAGAGAGAGCGAGGCGAGATAGATAGCAAAAACAGAGAGAGAGAGAGGAGAAAGAAAAATATCCAAAATACTGAAGAGGAGGGTGTGGAGGAGATACAACGAAATCAGCAAAAATAAAAAGGAGGGAAGAGGAAGAAGAAGTAAAATAGAAATAAGAGAAGGAAGGGGAGGACATATAGTATAGTGAAAACATTGCTGCACTGTGCTGATTAATGGCTGCTCACATCCAAATTTTTTAATTAGTTAAAGTGACTCTGGCAGCTGTTTGCTCTTCCTGAGGTTTGTACCATTAAGTTTCCAAATATTTGGGGGAAAGTGTTTATTTATCTGAATCAGGAGTTTAAGGATCAGAATAACAACGTAAATATTAAGTAATTTATCTTATTTAAGGTTAACTGGAGGTTCGTTGAGAGTTACTCAAAGCAAACGTGGGGCTTTTACTTTGGTGAGGACAGAGACTGTTATCTTGTACAGACAGAAAAGCCCAAACTTGTGATTTTAGGTTATAAACTAAACGTCTCTGTCTGTTCTCATCTGTCATTGGTCTGTTTACTGTAAACTGTGCTGAATGTCAACAGAGTTTGATTGAAGGAGTAAAACATAAAATCGAGGTGAAGATCAGTTTAAAACAGTTTCATTACAAAAATAAATTAAAAAAAAACTAAATCAAACCAACCACAACCAGTAAACAACCACACACTCAGCAACACTTCCAACACCTTCCACCCAACAATATCCACCAGTATCCACCAGTATCCACCAGTATCCACCAGTATCCACCGGTATCCGCCCACATCCAACCATATCTCACCATACAGAGAAAATAGGAAAATAATGCTGCATAACTGTAAGTCAACCTACACTACTTCCTGAAACAGTTTTGAACATTTGAAGTGCTTGGATGGTGTTTAGTCGATCATATCGGCTCGTTTAGATGCTCTCAGCTCTTCCACGTTGGTTTCTAACCACAGCAAAGTATCCAGAACTATCCAGAATTATTATTATTAAATCGTGAATAGTCATCAATATCCTGTCAGGATGCTGAGAGTCTTGTACGGTCATGGTTCATTCTCACTATGCTGCATTTGCATTATATGAGAAAGATGCTGGATGCGAGTGATGACGAGTTGATCTGTAGATAAATGTATGAAATTATGTTTTTACGTTAAAGGAAACAGGTGTTTGCTAGTGAACTCGTTTTACTCACTAATGTGTTAATTATGGGGAAATCTGGTCACCAAACTCTACACTTGTAGCTTCTTCCTGTCACACTCACACAGTTTCTTCCATATAATGTGAATGCAGCGTTACGACAAACTGGCCTGCTTGCCCCGCCCACCCCACCCCTCCCCTCCCAGCCAATCAGATTTAAGCAGCTCAGCATGGCAAAGCGATGACAGAAGCATGTTGCAGATGCACATTGCAGGACATTCATAGTGGGAGAGCGCTGCCGTATGGAAATCCATTTCCTCTTCTAGCAGCTTGAAAGACGTTTATTTCTGCCAAAACAGCCTTTAAATACCATTTCCTGTTCCTCCCTACTGCACTACTTCCTGCAGCCTTTCCTGTCAGTGTTTAATTTACACTCTGTTGCTCTTTTCTCCTCCACTTTATTGTCCTTTGATTTACTACATGATCCAAATCTCCTCTCTCCTCTCCTCCATCCATCATTTTCTTTTATTTGTCCTCCCATCTTGTCATTTCCTGTCTTCTATTCTCTCTATCGATGCCCCCCCCCACCCCCCCCGCCCGTCTCACCCTGGCTCTCTTCTCGGCCTCCAGCCTCTGCATGATCATCATGGTGTCTACGTCCTCGTCGTCCTCCTCCTCCTCGTCTTCGTCGCTCTGCTTGGACTCCTGCAGTCGTTTCTGGAACTGCCACTCCAGCATCAGCTTCCTGAGCCGGTCGCTTTCCTCCGCCGTTCGCTCCGGCTTCGACTGGAAGGTAAAACATATTTCAAACTCTTTATACTGGTCTGTTTCCAGTTCCTTATTAAACCTTCTTCTGTCAACCTTTAACTTAATGCATGTGGGAAGAATCTACCAATGCAAACGTATCACATAAGTTCAACAACAACATAAAGGCAGCTAACTACTGTTTTCATTATCTATTAATCTGCTGATTAGTTTCCTCATTAATCAATGAATCATTTAACATTTAAAATGTCACAAAATTGTGCAAATACCCATCAAGTTGACATATTTAAAACCCAAAGATCTTAAATTTACAACAATGTAAAACAGAGAAAATGTTGCATCTTTGCTTGAAAAGTGACACAAACGATCTATTATCTTATTATATTGTTATTATAGAGTCTGTTTATTCTAGTATATTCTTGAAAAAAGATCATGATCTCAGTGAGACTTCCTGTTTAAACCTGCTTTGTCAGTCAAATAATCAATGAATCAGCTAATTTGTTTGTAACAGAATCATCAAGACGTTAGCTGGAGCAGCTCTTCTAGAAATAACTACTAAATCTCTGACATGTTTCCTTCAGATGTTATTAAGATGAACATGTTGCATGAAGTGAATCTGAGGAAACATTAATCCCAACCAGATGAGGGTTTTTTTAAAATTGCGCCCACCTGCAGGTCCTGGATCTCCTTGTCCAGGAGGTCCACGATGTGAAGCTGCTGCTGCTTCTCGGCCTTCTCGCGGGCGTCTCTCTTCCAGGGGTCTGGAGACAGACTGTCGCTGGACGTCAGCTCCTCCTTACTGATGGTGATGTACTGCAGGTCTCGCCTCTCGATGGTGCGAGGCTGCTGCTGCGGTAGGAGCTCCCTGATCACCGTGTCCATGCCGACTGCGATTAACAGTTCATTTATTAATAAAAATCAACCCGCAGGTCATTATATCTGAGATAAAACATTAGATGTGAGAAGAGGTTTGTTACCGGCGGGGTTGGAGGCACTGGCGGGGGGAGGAACAGCTGAGCGAGGAAGGCTGGCCAGCTTCTCCGGTCTGGATGGGGGGGGCTGAGGCTGCGGGGGCAGGTAGGGCTGCGGCGGGGCCACGGAGGCCAGAGGGGGCTGGTGGTGGGGGGGAGGCATGGATCCTCCGTTGTTGTGAGGTTGGACGGGCATGACGGGGTTGGCCCGGATCTGACCCAGCTTCCTCTCCTGCTCCCTCCTCTTCCTCTCCCTGGGAATCATCATCATCATCATCATCGTTAATAGTAGCATCATTAGTTCTTATTTGCAATGTGATGTTTTTATGGTTGTTTTTGTTTTGTTGCTTTTAAAGATGCAGCAATCTAATCTCCAGATTTGTATCATTGCCAATACTGAACTGATTAAGCGAATCAGATATCAGTAAATACAATGTCATTCATAATTACATAATTACATAATTATAATTAACATTCATAAAGTGATTTCAGTGAGTTCTACACAGTTTTACAGGTTTTACATTTGGGAAACAGAGAACATCAGTATCAGAGGAGAAAAAGCTGCTGTTTATTCACTTATTTATTTATTTATTTATTTATATATTTAACGTCTACATGGACCTCTGAATTTTAATTAACATTATTATATTGTTATTTGTCTGTATTTAATTGTTTTGATAAATTTAAGAAACTATTGCAGGGCTGCAGCTAACGATTATTTTATTATCAATTAATATGCAGATTATTTCTCCAATAACTGAGAAACTAATTGTTTTGTTTAAAATGATTAATTATGAAAAATACCAGTTATAATTTCTTCAAATGTCTCGTTTTGTCTGATCAATAGTCACAAATCATAGAAACTAACTTCACTATCATGTATGACAGACAAGATTTAAATCAAGATGATGACGCAGCCAGCAAATCTTTATTATATGACGATCAAAACAGTTGATTTAACTTCTAACTTATCGTGCGACAGAGAGAAGCTTCAGACAGCCTACCTCTCCTCCTCCAGACGAGCCTTCTCCTTCTCATACCAGCGCTGCTGCTCCTCACGTTTCTTGCGGTCAGCAGCCTGTTGGGCCGTTACCGGGGTGACGGCGGGAGGCGGCGGGAGAGGTAGGTCGGGCTGGGGGTCGTAGGGGTCGTAGGCGTCGGGGTAAGGGGCCGGCGGCGGGGGAGGAGGAGGGGGCAGGTCGGAGCGGGATGGCGTCTGGGCCGGATGCGGCGGCGCAGCGTGGGGGGTGTTGGGCGTCTTCCATCGACCCGGTCCGGTCTTCTGGTTCTGGGTCTTGTTGGAGGAAGAGGAGGAGGCTGAGAAGTTGAGGTGCTCCTGGCTGGACGTGGACGACTCCAACGAGGAGGACACCTGCGGCTGCGGGGCCCAGTGGTCTGGTCCTCCGACACCTGCAGACACACAGAGAAAGAAACAGTTTATACTGGTTTCACTGGTATAATACACGTCAGCAGGGCAGCACTGGGCATCTGGCAGCAACATGTCCATAAACAAACTGACCTTTATAGAGCTTCTGCTTTTTTTTACTGCAATTTTGGAATTTTTTTGATCATTTGTTTTTCATTTTTGTTTCTATTGTTACAATTGTATCGTCTGTTTTTTCTATAATTTGAGTTATTTCCCTCATTTTACTTTCACATCATTATATTTGTCTTGTTCAAGTGTTTTATTGCTGTTGTGTGGACTCCAGGAAGAACAGTGATCGCTTTGTGGAAGCTGATGAGGATCCAGATAAAGAGTAAAGAATAAAAGGTCATATTTAAACAAGCAGAAACAAGGTCAAAGGTTACAGGGGGTGGTGGTATTTTTCTCATCAGTCTGAGTTTCTTTAAATCAATCAGATGATGTCTTACATGATGAAGATCAACCGACCAAAACGTTACAAAATGAACCACAAGTGAGCAACACTGAAGGATTTATTTGGATTTCACAGATGGAGGGAAAAATGTTTTGTTATTCTGAATGTAATACTGTAATTATGTATTATATAATCAAACACAGAAAAATATAAAAATAATAAAGCAAATTTAATTATATTGCACACAAAAATGCCGGATGCCTGTAACCACTAAGCTATTATATTATATAATCACATAATCTGGCAGTTAAACATTATCAGGTCTCTGATCTGTGATTGGTTTGCGTTGGCCGTACCTCCTGGCGGACCTCTCTGGTAGTCAAGATCTCTGTGTTGGTAGTCCAGGTCCCGGTGCTGGTAGTCCTGCTGGTAGTGCTGCGGCTGCATCCGCTCGTCCGGCCTCAGACCTCCCGGTGGAGGGTACAGCTCCTCCTGGGAGTGGTTGACCCGCTGGGAAGAGACACAAACGTAGAAGAAGAGATGGAGGAAGAATGGCGGGAAAAGATCAGGAAGGAAGGAAGGATAGAAAACAACGCAAAGACATCAAAACTAACACTTCATTTACTGAATGTCTGCTCATGGTGAAGAAGAGGCGTCTCTACCTGCATGCTGTTGTGGATGTTGTCCACCTGAGGGAGTCGTTCTCTGTCCTCCATGCCCTGCCAGTGCTGCGAGGGCCCCTGTCCGGGACCCACGACCCGGTCCTGGCTCTTGGAGGCCGGGATGGTGAAGTACTCCCTGGGGTAGGTCTGGGTGGGGATGGGGTAAGCCTCTGGACGGGGAGGGGAGGGCTCATCCTGACAGAGAAAGAAAAAAAAACAAACATATTTGGGATCACTGAACATCTCATCTCTGTTCCAGATACCACGTGTGACCTCGAGCGTTACTGTCATCCAGTCAGCTGGGACATTCCACACGAAGACGCCACCGGCCGCGTCGTACGGTTACTTACGTCGGCACACAGGTTGCCAGTGGAGACGGAGGTGATCTTGGTGCCGGGTCCTCCGGGGTAAACAGCTTTGCCTGCAGGACTCTGACCCTGATCTGAGGAGAGGAGACCAAAGACAACCTTTATGTTACAGTTTAAAGACAATTACAAACATATTCATCATAAAAAAAATATAATAAAGGACACAAAAGAGTTGCAAATTAAACCATAATCTGCAGGGAATTCGGTTTTTGAGACAGAAAACAGTGTAGTTTCATCTTTACTGCACATGACAAGTCTAAACCCACTGACCTGTTTGCCAAAAATACTTTTTATTTCTATATTTGATGAAGGCCGTCAAGGTAACTTTCAGTAAGATTTTAAGGAGACATGTGATAGCATCTAAAACATTTTAAGAACCTAATGAAATAAAGCCATCAATGCAATGAAATGAATCAAGTTCTTGTTGTTTCTGGAAG